>NC_069505.1:550397195-550527195 GCF_027579735.1 Bombina bombina | reverse complement strand
TCGCGCATCGGGTTTCACTCGAATGCAAACATTTTCTTTCAAATTGCGCACTAACCTGCCCGATTTACAAGTTTACTTTTAGCACTCCAGCGTGAGCACGAAATATTGCTCCACTTGTAATCTAGCCGTATAAGGAAAAATTAATATTATTTTTTACTGATCCAATGAAAATATCTCTGAAATATTTGTGTTTTTCTTGCAGATCTTCTGAGACGAGAAATTGGTAAGTGGATAAAAAAAATAATAATTGTATATAATAAAAATAAAGAAATTGATAGCAGAAAGAAAATCAATCAAAGAAGAAAATAATATAAATATGATAAATGATATACAAGACAACTATACTTTCTATTGAAATAATTGTTTGCACTCACTTTATATTATTTCCTCTACTTCTTGGAATATGAAACAATTTTTGTGTGTGATTCAGATAGAGCAAACACTTCGGCCACTAGCTAACAAAGTCTGCCGGACCTGATCCGACAGTGCGGATCAGGTCCGCCAGACCTCGCTGAATGCAGAGAGCAATACGCTCTCCGTATTCAACATTGCACCAGCAGCTCACAAGAGCTGCTGGTGCAACACCGCCCCCTGCAGACTCGCAGCCAATGGGCCGCCAGCAGGGAGGTGTCAATAAACCCGATCGTACTCGATCGGATTGATTTCCGGCGATGTCTGTCCGCCTTCTCAGAGCAGGCAGACAGGTTATGGAGCAGCGGTCTTTGTGACCGCTGCTTCATAACTGCTCTTTCTGGCGAGTCTGAAGACTCGCCAGAAACACGGGCCCACAAGCTCACTACAGAGCTTGTTAAATGGGTGCCTATGAAACAACTTTCTAATTTATTTCTGGGTTTTTTTCTTCATTCTCTTGGTATACTTTGTTGAAAAACGGGGACATAAGTTAAGTGACCCTGCCCATGTCTTAAGCACTATATGGCAGCAGTTTTGCAAGACTGTTATCCATTTACAAGAGCACTAGATAGCAACACTATTTCCTGCTATATAGTGCTCCAGACAAGTACCTAGGTATCTCTTCAACAAAGAATACATGGGAACAAAGTAAATTTGATAATTGAAGTAAATTGGAAACTTTGTAAAATTGTATGTTTTGTCTGAATCACAAAAGTAAAAATTGGGTTTAATATCCCTTTAATATTTATGATATTGCTACTTAGATCTGACACCTTGCGTATTTCTCGCAGCCGCTGGAGATGTCTTTATTTATGTATACTGTATGGTTTATCATTTTTCTTTATTGTCGATTTCTTTTTATTTCTCATATAATGTTCATAGAAATGTGGAATTATCCAACAATTTTGATATTCTTGCTTTCATTTTTATTTTGGCAAATGTAGCATGGTATACGCTTTAGTTCCATCATTATTCGCATAAAGCTTTGTATTTTGTTTGGGAAAAAAAGCAAACGTAACATGGTAAATGATTAAAGACAGTACAGGTAGCCCTTGGTTTACGCCGTTTCAGAATAACAACCTTTATTTTCAGTTATGTGACTGCTATTGAAATGCATTGAAATCAGTGCATTGATTAAAATAGCCAGTAGGTGGAGCTGTCCGCTTGTTTTGCAGTAAAGTTATGCAACTTAACAGCCTGAAATTGATCTGTGTACACAGAGCAGACATTAGCTATCGAGCAACAAGTTTTAGCAGCCACTTCCCTATTATCTTCCTGTCCAGCTGCTTGAGGTGAGGGTGCCTAACTGAATATTAATCACTGCAGATTGAAATGCATAGAACAGGTGCAGACCCAATATTATCTAACATGCTAACAATGCAGAGAACTGATTGCAGAAAAATGCAAGTAAAAAAACATTTTTGTTCATTAAACTTAGTTTAATGATACAGTCTGTTGTGTGATTATTTAATTAGGTTATAATACTGTTTTAGCAAATGTTTTTGTTCATTTAACTTAGTTTAATTATATATTCTGTGTTGTGCGATTATTTGATACTGTTTATAATGCTGTTTAGCATTTAAAGTCTTCATTTCAAAGCTTTAAAAATAATTTATTAGGTGTTACTTATGACAATTTTGAGAGGGGCCTGGAACCTAACTCCCTCACTTCCCATTGAGTTACATTATAAACTGGGTTTCAATTTACAACGGTTTCGATTTACAACCATTGCTTCTGGAACCTAACCCCGGCGTAAACTGAGGGCTACCTGTACTTGGATGAAAATGTATATAAACTCAAAATAAATTTCCACTAAAGGTAGATGGGAAGTAGTCTGTAGGAATACTCTATCCTAACAATGAATGAAGCATAGACTCCAGAAAGAAAACAGGCCAAACGTGATTTGCCCTATAGCCCATATTTAACTCAGAAATCTGTGTTTTAAAAATGATTGTGATGAAACTAGAATGAGAGCATAGCTGCCATAAGGATTAAAGGGACAGGAAACCCCAAAATGTTCATGATTTGGATAGAACTTACAATTTTAAACAACTTTCCAATTGACCTCTATTATCAAATTTGCTTCATTCTCTTGTTATCCTGTGCTGAAGGAACATCACTGCACTAATGGCAGCTAGCTGAACGCATCTAGTTAGCCAATCACAATTGACAAATGTGTGCAGGCACCAATCAGCAGTTAGCTCCCACTAGTGTAGGATATGTGCGTATTCTTTTTCAACAAGGGATACCAAAAGAACGAAGCAAATTTGAAAATAGAAGTGAGATTAAAAGTGCCTTAAAATGACATGCTCTATCTGAATCATGCAAGATTAGTTTTGACTTTCCTATCCCTTTAAGGCTGGGTGGGGCTGAGACGGCATTGTGTTAGATGCAACAAAGATGAAATGGAGTGGGAGGTTTTAGCTTTAGATAGAAGTGTAAAAAAAAACTGTCATGGGCTCCTGGGCCTCTTCTTCTCTTGACCTAAAGATCATGTTTCCCGTCCTCCAGGGGCGTATTATGGCCTAGGCCAACAAGGCACAGGCCTAGGGCGGCAGATTTCAGGGGGAGGCACTTTTTGGAGGCACTCAAAAATTGGCCCTTTATTGGTGTCTGACTCCTGGGGCAACATTCAACATCATAGTGGCGGCCGCGCAACAAGCAGTGGATGCTGCTTAGAGCAGATGTAAAAAACTGGCCACACTAATGCATGAGGCTACGGAAGTGAAGGTTGCTAAAACGCCGCTCCAGGTCCTTTAAAGCTCCAGCAAACATCTGAAACTGATGGGCTTGTGAAAGAGTAAATAGAATCCAGACACTCCAGTGCGGTTCACGCCGCGACGGAATAAATATTTACTCCTGACAATTTAAATGGCACAATGATGATTGATGAAAATGGGAAGGGTAGGGAACGAAAAAGGTTCATATATACCTCACAAATAAGTCATATAAATATTGGGGCAGTGTCCCCCCAACAGTCAATCATAAATAAATTGTGAGGGGTGCTCTTATGCCAAATGTAATATGAAGAATATGTAAGAGAGAAACAGCGGCACTTAAAAGAGCACTCAGGGTCAAATCTATCAAATATATGTGGGGAAAGGGAAACCTCTCAGGTTGATTGCTTAGGGCAGCACAAAACCTAAATACGCCACTGCCACCCTCCCTCCCTGGATGATGAGTTATTAGATAGCTAGCTCCCCCTTCTTTACCAGACAGTTCTGATAGCTTGGTGGTTTTGGACCACCTTCTATGTGAATACTTTACCCTCAGCCTACAGAGTAATAATAGAGGGAATTGAGGAAGTGATGGGGCTGATTGGTTACTGTTTGTGTTATAAAGAGGCCCATCTTTCCTTGGAAGGTTGTCATCAGGGGTCAATTTATTAAGCAGCCGATGCTGCATCTAAGCCCCATTGTCTGCCTGAAATGGAAGTTAAGAAGGAGCGGTCAGGATTATTGACGGACCCCGCTAGCGAGTGAGCAAGGGGCAGCATTGCAAAAGGATTTCACCAGAAATGCTTGTGCAATGTTAAATGCAGACAGCGTATGCTGTTGGCATTTAGCAAGGTCAAGTGGACATGATTCGCTACAGCGAATCATGTCCGCTCGACCATTAATACATCTACCCCCTTGACTTTAATAACTTATGTAAATGATATTCTATAGTTACAACATTTTATCATTATGTATTTCCTCGAAATGTCTTTAAATTGCTCTCTCTTCCTTTCTAGAATGGAGAAAAGTTTCTGTTTACAAAGGTATGTATATTTAACAAATATACTTATAATACGTAATACTATATAGCAGTCATTCAGGAAGATATATATGTGTGTCTGTCTGACTGTGTGTGTAAGCAGTAAGATTTAGTGGTTTGGCCTACATGCATGAACATTATTTACATGAGCACAAGATTAGCCATACTCCTTACACAAGCATTGACTGTAAGTGTGTAAAAAAAAAAAAAAAGGTGTTTCATGTCCATATTGCTTCTAGGTGGTGACTCGCCATAGAACAACCTACTGAGCTGTTGTTCGCTACAAATAGAGTGCTTCACTTTCTGTATGCATTTGTATTATGACTCTGGGGAGGTCTCCCTAAGGGTGATGAGGGAAACTAGACGTGGACTCCTTGCCCAGTGTGCTTAGAGTGATAAGGCTACACCTCACTGACGAGGCCCACAGAAGGCTGAAACGAACGTCTAAAGTTGCTATTTCCCTTGTTCAGATGAGAATTGACTGATATTTCGGGGCTAGACTGACCTTACTAAAGTTGGTAAAACTCTTTGAGAGTATGTGGCCATATTGGCAATAGTAGAGTGCTTCACTTTCGGTATGCATTTGTATTATGACCCCGGGGAGGTCTAACTAAGGGTTATGGGATAAACCAGACGATGACTCCTTGCCCAGTGTGCTTAGAGTGATAAGGCTACACCTCACTGATGAGGCCCACAGAAGGCCAAAACGATCATCTGAGGTTGCCATTTCCCTTGTACAGAGGAGAATTGCCTGATATCTCCAGGCTGGACTGACCTTACTAGAGTTGGTAAAACTCTCTGAGAGCATACGGTCATATTGGCAATAATCTTTAAAAACAAAAAAAAAAAGATCTCACCAGCAGTATGGTGGTAGCAATAATGTATGGTCCACCCCTGACCCAATGTTCAATGTGTCCTATATAAAGAATAACATTATATATTATACCTCCTGATACCAGTAATGCATGCCACATTCAATCACATTTTTTGTCTGCTTTACATTTATTATTATTTATTTTACTCTATTTTATTGTATTTTCAAAATGTCCCCACCCATTAAATCTCCTTCTCTTCCAGAATCCATTTTCTTTGACCCACTCACAGCATTTCACGGACTCCTCATCTCACCTAACCGTTGTGTCATTTCTACCACTGACATTGAACAAAATCTCCCAGAAAACCCTGAGAGGTTTGATACTGAACCTTGTGTACTTGGTAGCAAAAGCTTTTCCTCTGGCTGTCATTACTGGGAGACTGAGATTCAGGAACGAGATGGACAGTTCTGGTCTTTGGGGATCGCAAGGCAATCTGTGAGACGCATGGGTGGCCAGAGAGAGAGCCCTGAATCTGGCATCTGGGCTATTAGAGGAACTGCAGATGGTTTATTTGGGCTTTCTGAACCTCAGAAACTCATTAATTGCACCAATAGGCTGAATAAAGTGGGGACCTTCCTGGACTATGAAAGAGAAACCCTCTCATTTTACGATGTAGAGACATTTGAATGCCTTTTTCAATACACACAGCAATTTACTGAGCCAGTCTACCCATATTATTATGTAGGACCTGGTATGTCATTTGTTCTAAATTCTCAAAGTCACAGATAGACTTAGCAACTGTCCGGCTGCTCACATGATGCAGAATTGCCAATCAAAATGGCTGGTTTACATCTTTTTAGACAGTGGTAAATTATGTGACATTTTGAAAACTCCATTTCTACTGAAACGGTATTGACTCAAACAGAATTAAGGAATGGAGTGTCTGAGCAATGGTGGTTTGATCAAACAGCATCTTAAGTACAATACAATCCATAACAGATATGTATACACCCATATCAATGTTAAACTGTTTTCAGGTACATGTAACTTTAGAGGAGATTAAGTATTTTTGTTGTGTTAAAAAATGTATTTGTCAATATAAAGAGATTATGAAATTGGGCATTCAGATAGATTTTTATTATGTTGTGCGTGATCCTTTTTTGAAGTAAAGATTTAACTGTGATTGACATAAGACAGTTTCTTAAGACATGCCTAGTAGAGAGTCAGCATCAGAGCATTGTGGGTGTTGTAGTCACAGTCTGTGTGTTTCTTTTTTTTAAATTATTTTTATTGAGGTTTGATACGTAGTATAACAGGCATATAAAAGCTTCGAATGATATGCGAATACAGGAGAGAAATTTCACAACAAATATATTGACGGGAATACATAATCATTACATCACCTTGAGATTTGAACATGCATATAATAAACCTCACATTTTTAAATTTTTGTTTTGCCTGGAACAATCTACTCACATATAAAACATATATTATATCCTAAGAAGAAACAAGGGATGCTTTTTATGAACCCATAGTAAAGTATAAGGTAAATAATAAACTGTGGATCAAGATATAGAAAAACTAAAAATGTAGGTAAGAACATAAATGAGCCACCTAAGTATGGGTATCTGTTTGATAAAATATTCATTTTAGTTGCGTTATGTTTCGAGGGAACCCGCAAAATAAGACTCTGGTCACCATCACAAATAATAAAAATAAAAATACTAAAGGTGTCAATGCAGGCACTAAATATATGGGATCTACTCCAACATTGCCAGGGAGGGGTAACACTACTGAAAGAGACCACATAAACCTATATCAGGTTTTCCCCCACTCACATTGACAGAAACAACAGGAAGGAACCAGGCCCCACACAAGAGAGATATTCACTGAGAGGGAACAGACAACAAACAAAATACAAATAAAATATGGGGTAATCAACCTATCTACTTGTAATTTGACTAATATACAATATAAAGTTTTAAGTTATGGGTTATCTTTTGCAACTTGTTTCAAACTGTGGTGGATGTAACCACTTCATAAACATTTCTCAGACACTTCTACCAGGACTGAGAATAGTGGAAATTTTTCACAAGGAGCTCAGTTTTCTGATGGAGCAGTTTTCATGTTTAATGAGTTAAGTGACTTAGTTACCCTTGAACAGCTTTATAGCGAGGGGCAGGTAATGGATAATTCCAATGAAACAGGTATAAGATTTAAGAAAAAGTCACATTTTTACCCTGTGCAAAGTAGAGGCCCTATGCTTGAGTTGTTCTTTAAAAGAGTGGAATCTGATTTACAAACACCTAAAATTGAAGAATGAAAAGATAAACTTCAATTTCACTAAACAAGAAAGTGCGGCACTCACTCAGTTACAGAGCAACCCAGACATTGTTATCAGAGATGCCGATAAAGGAGGTACAATAGTAATCTTAAATAACATTGATTATATTAATGAAGCTCTTTGAAAACTTACAGATCCAAAAGCTTATGTGGTACTTACAAACAATCCAACTAAATAGTTTCACAGGGAATTGATAGACCTTCTGGATGATGGTGGTGAAAGTGACTTCCTAGATAATGCAACTATGGAATTTTTAAAGCCAGACTTTCCACGTATACCTATATTATCTTTTGGAGCCACTTTCCCAGTGGCTTGATGCAGTGCTTCAACCCTTGGTGGCCAAACAGCCTAGTTACTTAAGGGATACTTCCCATGTTTAAAAACTACTAGACAATATTATATGGAACAGTAACAGTGGCTGGTTGATCATCGATGTGGTGTCACTGTATTCCTCGATACCCCATGAATTCGGTTTGGAGGCATTAAGAAATGTTTTATACAGTGAAACTAATTATACTCATGATTTCATTGAGTATATTGTAAGGACAGCATCTTTTTTGCTTACACATAACTATTTTAAGTTCAAAGGGGTTTTCTATTTACAAAAATGCGGTACCACCATGGGCGCAAAATTTGTGCCGTCTTATGCCAATTTTGTACTAGATTGGTGGGAGAAGAACAGTATTTTTGGAATAGAAAATCCCTTCAGGTCACATATCTCTTTTTATAAGAGATTTATTGATGACCAACTTATAGTTTGGACAGGGGATCAGGAACAATTACTTTTGTTCATGGATATGCTCAATATCAATGATGCAGGATTAAGGTTTACACATGAGTACCAGAAGGAAGTAGTTAATTTTCTAGATGTCACACTGATAGGGAATACACAACGGTGTTATGTCAAAATTGTATAGAAAACCCATTTCTGGGAACACTATTCTACATGCCAAAAGCTGCCACCCCAAACATGTCCCTTACGCAATTGCAAAAGGTCAACTAATTAGGACTAGACAGAACTGCTCGGATGACGTTTCCAAAACAAGAGGTTTCCCTCTTGGAACAGCGTTTAAAACAACAAGGTTATACAGATTATGATATAGGCAGAGCTAAAACTGAAACTGCCAAAATAAATAGACAAACTTTATTACCTGAGAGTAAAACAATACAGAAGGGTAGAAATTTTGAGGGAGTAACTTTCATCACTGACTATAGTGAGCAGTATACAGAGGTCTGTAAAATTATCAGAAAACATCTCCCTGTACTCACCGCAGACGACAAGCTTGTATCTGTAGTAGGTAAGGGTTTGAGATGCTCCTACAGATATTGCAAAACAAAAGGCAACATGGTATCACCCTCTAAATTAGGCTCCTTCATTACCAATACATCTTGGTTACGACATAAGTGCATGTACGTATAGGTGTGGGCACAATAGGTGCAAACCATGTGACCGCTAAAATAACGAAAATTTTCACCTCCTATGTCACAAACAAAGAATTTGAAATTAACAGTTGTTTAAACTGCTCTTATGTCATTCATTTACTATGTTCTGAAATTTGTAAAATTCAGTACATAGGTCTCACTACCAGAGACATTAACTCAAGAATAAGGGAACATTTCTCCACCATAGGAGCTGGCAAGATTTCTACGCCACCAGTGCAACACTTTGCCACACATCATAATAACTCTTTGAATTTGTTCAGATGTGCTATAGAAAAAGTGGATGTACCCAAAAGAGGCGGAGATAGATACAAACTCCTATGTAAAAGGGAAATGTTCTGGGTTTTTAAACTGAAAACTAGGGTCCCACAAGGATTAAATTCTGACTATGACCTGATAAATTATTGGGAATGATTGATCCTAGAATATATATCAACAACAAGTATCTTTGGATCATATTGGGTCAGTGGCAGTCTTTAAAGGGACACTAAACCAAAATTTTTTTCTTTCATGATTCAGATAGATCATGCAATTTTAAGCAACTTTCCAATTTACTCCTATTGTCAATTTTTCTTCGTTCTCTTGCTATCTGAATTTAAAAAGCAGGAATGTGATGCATAGGAGTTGGCCCATTTTTGGTTGAGAACCTGGGTTATGCTTGCTTATTGGTGGGTAAATGTGAGCATCCAAAAAGCACGCACTATCCATGGTGCTGAACCTAAAATGGGCTGGCTGTTAAGATTTACATTCCTGCTTTTAAAATAAAGATAGCAAGAGAACAAAGAAAAATTTATAATAGGAGTAAATTAGAAAGGTGCTTAAAATTTCATGCTCTATCTGAATCATGAAAGAAAAAAAATTGGGTTCAGTGTCCTTTTAAGTGCTATCTTAATCTGACACATATATATATATATATATATATATATATATATATATATATATATATATATATATATATATATATATATATATATGTACCAATCTGAACATATACTTCTATACGTGTACAATTACCTTTTCCATATTGGCTATATAGTAATTCAATTTGATACAAATTACTATTACCCATGGATCTATTTTACCTAAATAATCGGCAAGATTACGAGTTTTGCGGTATGAGTGAAAAAGCAGCGTTAAGGCTCTTTTTCACTACCGCTGGTATTACAAGTCTTGCAGATTTAGGTGTACCGCACACTTTTTTGGCCATAACGGAACGTAACTACCGCAGCTTTCCAAAAGTCCTTTTTCAATAGGACTTCCTTTGCGCCGGTATTACGAGTCTGCCTGGGAGGCCAAAAAGTGAGCGGTACAGCCTATACCGTCAAGATCCATACCCTAAACTGAAAGTCAGTAGTTATGGGTTTAATGTTACAATGCCGTAACATAAAACTCATAACTAAAGTGCTAAAAAGTACACTAACACCCATAAACTACCTATTAACCCCTAAACCGAGGCCCTCCCACATCGCAAACACTAAAAACATAATTTATGTAAGAACTTACCTTATAAATTCATTTCTTTCATATTGGCAAGAGTCCATGAGCTAGTGACGTATGGGATATACAATCCTACCAGGAGGGGCAAAGTTTCCCAAACCTCAAAATGCCTATAAATAAACCCCTCACCACAACCACAATTCAGTTTAACGAATAGCCAAGTAGTGGGGTGATAAAGAAAGGAGTAAAAAGCATTAACAAAGGAATTTGGAATAATTGTGCTTTATACAAAAAATCATAACCACCATAAAAAGGGTGGGCCTCATGGACTCTTGCCAATATGAAAGAAATTAATTCATCAGGTAAGTTCTTACATAAATTATGTTTTCTTTCATGTAATTGGCAAGAGTCCATGAGCTAGTGACGTATGGGATATCAAATACCCAAGATGTGGAACTCCACGCAAGAGTCACTAGAGAGGGAGGGATTAAAAATAAACAACAGCCAAATGCTGAACACAACCCAAATATAAATTATTCTTATGAAGAAAAAGAAAAACTTAAAACAGCAGCAGAAGAATCAAACTGAAACAGCTGCCTGAAGAACTTTTCTACCAAAAACTGCTTCAGAAGAAGCAAATACATCAAAACGGTAGAATTTAGTAAATGTATGCAAAGAGGACCAAGTCGCTGCTTTGCAAATCGGATCAACTGAAGCTTCATTCTTAAAAGCCCACGAAGTGGAGACTGACCTAGTAGAATGAGCTGTAATTCTCTGAGGCGGGGCCTGACCCGACTCCAAATAAGCTTGAAGAATCAAAAGCTTTAGCCAAGAAGCCAAGGAAATAGCAGAGGCCTTCTGACCTTTCCTAGGACCAGAAAATATAACAAATAGACTAGAAGTCTTCCTGAAATCTTTAGTAGCTTCAACATAATATTTCAAAGCTCTCACCACATCCAAAGAATGTAAAAATCTTTCCAAAGAATTCTTAGGATTAGGACACAAGGAAGGGACAACAGTTACTCTACTAATGTTGTTAGAATTCACAACCTTAGCTAAAAATTCAAGAGAAGTCCGCAAAACCGCCTTATCCTGATGAAAAATCAGAAAAGGAGATTCACAAGAAAGAGCACATAGCTCAGAAACTCTACTAGCAGAAGAGATAGCCAAAAGGAACAACACTTTCCAAGAAAGTAGTTTAATATTCAAAGAATGCATAGGCTCAAAAGGAGGAGCCTGTAACGCCTTCAAAACCAAATTAAGACTCCAAGGAGGAGAAATTGATTTAATGACAGGCTTAATACGAACTAAAGCCTGTACAAAACAGTGAATATCAGGAAGATTAGCAATCTTTCTGTGAAATAAAACAGAGCAGAGATTTGTCCCTTCAAGGAACTTGCAGACAAACCCCTAACCAAACAATCCTGGAGAAACTGTAAAATTCTAGGAATTCTAAAAGAATGCCAAGAGAATTTATGAGAAGAACACCATGAAATGTAAGTCTTCCAAACTCGATAATAAATCTTCCTAGAGACAGATTTACGAGCTCATAACACAGTATTAATTACTGAGTCAGAGAAACCTCTATGACTTAATACTAAGCGTTCAATTTCCATACTTTCAAATTTAATGATTTGAGATCCTGATGGAAAAACAGACCTTGAGACAGTAGGTCCGGCCTTAACAGAAGTGGCCAAGGTTGGCAACTGGACATCCGAACAAGATCCGCATACCAAAACCAGTGGGGCCATGCTGGAGCCGCCAGCAACACAAATGCTTGTTCCATGATGATTTTGGAGATCACTCTTGGAAGACGAACTAGAGGCAGGAAGATATAAGCAGGTTGATAACACCAAGGAAGTGTCAGCGCATCCACTGCTTCCGCCTGAGAATCCCTGGACCTGGACAGGTATCTGGGAAGTTTCTTGTTTAGATGAGAAGCCATCAGATCTATTTCTGGAAGACCCCACATTTGAACAATCAGAGAAAACACATCCGGATGGAGAGACCACTCCCATGGATGTAAGGTCTGACGGCTGAGATAATCCGCCTCCCAATTGTCTACACCTGGGATATGAACCGCAGAAATTAGATAGGAGCTGGATTCCGCCCAAACAAGTATCCGAGATACTTCTTTCATAGCTAGGGGACTATGAGTCCCACCCTGATGATTGACATATGCCACCGTTGTGATATTGTCTGTCTGAAAACAAATGAACGGTTCTCTCTTTAACAGAGGCCAAAACTGAAGAGCTCTGAGAATTGCACGGAGTTCTAAAATATTTATTGGTAATCTCACCTCTTGAGATTTCCAAACCCCTTGTGCTGTCAGAGATCCCCAGACAGCTCCCCAACCTGAAAGACTTGAATCTGTTGTGATCACAGTCCAGGTTGGCCAAACAAAAGAGGCCCCTTGAACTAAACGCTTGTGATTTAACCACCACGTCAGAGATTGTCGAACATTGGGATTTAAGGATATTAATTGTGATATCTTTGAATAATCCCGGCACCATTGATTCAGCATGCAAAGCTGGAGAGGTCTCATGTGAAAACGAGCAAAAGGAATCGCGTCCGATGCTGCAGTCATGAGGCCTAAAACTTCCATGCACATAGCCACTGAAGGGAATGACTGAGACTGAAGGTGCTGACATGCTGCAACCAATTTCAAACGTCTCTTGTCTGTTAGAGACAGAGTCATGGACACTGAATCTATCTGAAAACCTAAAAAGGTGACCCTTGTCTGAGGAATCAAAAAACTTTTTGGTAAATTGATCCTCCAACCATGTTTTCGAAGAGACAACACAAGTTGATTCGTGTGAGATTCTGCAGAACGTAAAGACTGAGCTAGTACCAAGATATCGTCCAAATAAGGAAACACCGCAATACCCTGTTCTCTGATTACAGAGAGTAGGGCACCCAGAACCTTTGAAAAGATTCTTGGAGCTGTTTCTAGGCCAAATGGAAGAGCAACAAATAGGTAATGCTTGTCTAGAAAAGAGAATCTCAGCAACTGATAATGTTCTGGATGAATCGGAATATGAAGGTAAGCATCCTGCAAGTCTATTGTAGACATATAATGTCCTTGCTGAACAAAAGGCAGAATAGTCCTTATAGTTACCATCTTGAAAGTTGGTACTCTTACATAACGATTCAAAATTTTCAGATCCAGAACTGGTCTGAATGAATTTTCTTTCTTTGGGACAATGAATAGATTTGAATAAAACCCCAGGCCTTGACCCTGAAAAGGAACCGGCATGATTACCCCTGAAACCTCCAGATCTGAAACACACTTCAGGAAAGCCTGAGCCTTTACTGAATTCACTGGGA
Source organism: Bombina bombina (assembly GCF_027579735.1). Lineage (NCBI taxonomy): Eukaryota > Metazoa > Chordata > Amphibia > Anura > Bombinatoridae > Bombina > Bombina bombina. The sequence goes on along the minus strand of NC_069505.1, from coordinate 550,513,665 downwards.
TGCGTGAGAGAAAACATCTTCTCACAGGAGGTCTTACTCTGAATCCTATGCTGTACTACTGAGAGACAATGCTCTGAATCCATTGATTTTGGACAGAATTTATCCAAACATCCTTGAAAACCTTAATCTGCCCCCTATCAGCTGTGCTGGAATGAGGGCCGCACCTTCATGCGGACGTAGGGGCTGACTTTGGTTTCTTGAAAGGCTTGGATTTATTCCAATTTGAGGAAGGCTTCCAATTGGAAACAGATTCCTTGGTGGAAGGATTAGGTTTTTGTTCCTTATTTTGACGAAAGGAACGAAAACGATTAGAAGCCTTAGATCTACCCTTAGGTTTTTTATCGTGAGGCAAAAAAACTCCTTTCTCCCCAGTAACAGTTGAAATAATAGAATTCAACTGAGAACCAAATAAATTATTACCATGGAAAGAAAGAGATAGTAATCTAGACTTAGATGTCATATCAGCATTCCAAGATTTAAGCCACAAAGCTCTTATAGCTAAAATAGCTAAAGACATGGATCTAACATCAATTTTATAATATCAAAAATGGCATCACAAATAAAATGATTAGCATGTCGCAGTAAGCGAACAATGCTAGATATGTCAGAATCCAATTCTTGTTGCGCTAAATTCTCCAACCAAAAAGTTGAAGCAGCTGCAACATCAGCCAAAGTAATTGCAGGCCTAAGAAGATGACCTGAATATAAATAGGCTTTCCTTAGATAGGATTCAAGCTTCCTATCTAAAGGATCTTTAAATTAAGTACTATCTTCCATAGGAATAGTGGTTCGTTTAGCAAGAGTAGAAATAGCCCCATCAACTTTGGGGATCTTTTCCCAAAACTCTATTGCAATCGCTGGTAAAGGATACAATTTTTTAAACCTTGCAGAAGGATTAAAAGGAGTACCTGGCTTATTCCATTCCTTAGAAATCATGTCAGAAATAGCATCAGGAATAGGAAAAACCTCTGGAGTAACCACAGTAGGTTTAAAAACAGCATTTAAACGTTTACTAGTTTTAATATCAAGAGGACTAGCTTCCTCAATATCCAAAGTAATTAACACTTCTTTTAACAAAGAACGCATATACTCTATTTTAAATAAATAAGTAGATTTGTCAGTGTTAATGTCTGAGGAAGGATCTTCTGAATCAGATAGATCCTCATCAGAGGTGGATAATTCATTATGTTGTCGGTAATTTGAAACTTCATCAACTGAATGAGAAGTTTTAAAAGACCTCTTACGCTTATTAGAAGGTGAAAATGCAGACAAAGCCTTCTGAATAGAATCAGTAACAAATGCTTTAAAATTCATAGGTATATCATGTACATTAGAAGTTGAAGCAACTGCAACCGGCAATGTACTATTACAGATGGACACTCTATCTGCATGTAAAAGTTTATCATGACAACTAATACAAATGACATTAGGAGATATAATCTCCACAATTTTACAACAAATGCCCTTAGCTTTGGTAGAACCGATGTCAGGCAACAAAGTTCCAGCAGATACTTCTGAGGCAGGATCAGATTGAGACATCTTGCGGAATGTAAAAGAAAAAACAACATATAAAGCAAAATTATCAATTTCCTTATATGACAGTTTCAGGAATGGGAAAAAATGCAAATAGCATAGCCCTCTGACATAGTAAAAGGCAAGAGGCAAAAGCAATGGGGCAATAAATAATTAAAAAAGTTTGGCGCCAAATATGACGCACAACGTAACTAAAAAAATGTTTGCCGTCAACCATGTCCAGAAATGACACACTCCGTCACTAATGACACAACCATGTGTGAACCCCTGCGTCAACTACGACGCCGGAAATGACGAACTAGCATCAACGGACGTGCCTTTTCATGCCAAAATATTCTCGCGCCAAGAATGACGCAATAAAGTGTAGCATTTAGTGCACCCGCGAGCCTAAGACAGCCCGCAATTTAAAACAAGTAGTCAATTGAAATAAAGACTAAACCCCAGGTAAGAAAATATTTCTCAATATTAACTTTCCCAAATATGAAACTGACAATCTGCAAACGTAAATACATGAACCTGACTCATGGCAAATATAAGTACAATACATATATTTAGAACTTTATATAAATGCATAAAGTGCCAAACCATAGCTGAGGTGTCTTAAGAAATAAAAACATACCTACCAAAAGACACCCATCCACATATAGCAGATAGCCAAACCAGTACTGAAACGGTTATCAGTAGAGGTAATGGTATATGAGAGTATATCGTCGATCTGAAAAGGGAGGTAGGAGATGAATCTCTACGACCGATAACAGAGAACCTATGAAATAGACCCGTTAGGAAAATCACTGCATTCAATAGGTAATACTCTCTACGTCACTCTGACATTCGCTGTACTCTGAGAGGAATCGGGCTTCAAAATGCTGAGAAGCGCATGTCAACGTAGAAATCTTAGCACAAACTTACTTCACCACCTCCATAGGAGGCAAAGTTTGTAAAACTGAATCGTGGGTGTGGTGAGGGGTGTATTTATAGGCATTTTGAGGTTTGGGAAACTTTGCCACTCCTGGTAGGATTGTATATCCCATACGTCACTAGCTCATGGACTCTTGCCAATTACATGAAAGAAATAAAATTATTAACCCCTAATCTGTCGCTCCGGACATCGCCGCCACTATAATAAACATATAACCCCTAAACCGCCGCACTCCCGCATTGCAAACACTAGTTAAATATTATTAACCCCTAATCTGCTGTCCCTAACATCGCTGCAAACTACATTACTGTTATTAACCCCTAATCTGCTGCCCCCAAAATCGCCACCACTATACTAAAGTTATTAACCCTTAAACCTAACCCTAAGTCTAACCCTAACACCCCTAACTTCAATGTAATTAAAATAAATCTAAATAAAACCTACTATTAATAACTAAATAATTCCTATTTGAAACTAAATACTTTCCTGTAAAATAAACCCTAAACTAGCTACTAATATTTACATTGTAGCTATCTTAGGTTTTATTTTTGTTTCACAGCTAAGTTTGTATTTATTTTAACTAGGTAGACTAGTTAGTAAATAGTTATTAACTATTTACTAACTACCTAGTTAAGATAAATACAAATTTACCTGTAAAATAAAACCTAACCTGTCTTACACTAACACCTAATCTTACACTACAATTAAATAAATTACATTAATTAAATACAATTAACTAAATTACAAAAACAAAACACTAAATTACACAAAAAACAAACACTAAATTACACAAAATAAAAAAGAAATGATCAAATATTTAAACTAATTACACCTAATCTAATAGCCCTATCAAAATAAAAAAGCCCCCCCAAAATAAAAAAAAAACCCTAGCCTAAACTAAACTGCCAATAGCCCTTAAAAGGGCCTTTTGCGGGGCATTGCCCCAAAGAAATCAGCTCTTTTACCTGTAAAAAAAAATACAAACCCACCCCCCACACATTCCAAACCCCCCAAATAAAAACCTACCTGAAAACCCTAAGCTCCCCATTGCCCTGGAAAGGGCATTTGGATGGGCATTGCCCTTAAAAGGGCATTTAGCTCTTTTTATGCCCAAACCCTAAGCTAAAAATAAAACCAACCAAATAAACCCTTACAAAAAAACCTAACACTAACCCCCGAAGATCCACTTTTAAAAGACCCAACATCCATCCTCAACAAAGCGGCAGAAGTCCTCAGCGAAGTCGGCAGAAGTCTTCATCCAAGTGGGCCGAAGTCTTCATCCAGACGGCATCTTCTATCTTCATTCATCCGGCGCAGAGTGGCTCCATATTCAAGACATCCGGCGCGGAGCATCCTCTTCTTCCGACGGCTCTTCTCGAATGAAGGTTCCTTTAAGTGAGATCATCCAAGATGGCGTCCCTTGAATTCTGATTGTCTGATAGAATTCTATCAGCCAATCGTAATTAAAGGTGAAAAAATCCTATTGGCTGATGCAATCAGCCAATAGGATTGAGCTTCAATCCTATTGGCTGATCCAATCAGCCTATAGGATTGAGCTTGCATTCTATTGGCTGATTGGAACAGCCAATAGAATGCAAGCTCAATCCTATTGGCTGATTGCATCAGCCAATAGGATTTTTTCACCTTTAATTCTAATTGACTGATAGAATTCTATCAGCCAATCGGAATTCAAGGGACGCCATCTTGGAACCTTCATTCGAGAAGAGCCGTCGGAAAAAGAGGATGCTCCGCGCCGGATGTATTGAAGATGGAGCCGCTCCGCACCAGATGGCTGAAGATAGAAGATGCCGTCTGGATGAAGATAGAAGATGCCGTCTGGAAGAAGACTTCTGCCGCTTTGTTGAGGATGGATGTCGGGTCTTCAAAAACTGTAAGTGGATCTTCGGGGGTTAGTGTTAGGTTTTTTTAAGGGTTTATTGGGTGGGTTTTATTTTTAGCTTAGGGTTTGGGCAGAAAAAGAGCTAAATGCCCTTTTAAGGGCAATGCCCATCCAAATGCCCTTTTCAGGGCAAATAGCGAGCTTAGGTTCTTTAGGTAGGTTTTTATTTGGTGGGTTTGGTTGTGTGGGTGGTGGGTTTTACTGTTGGGGGGTGTTTGTATTTTTTTTTACAGGTAAAAGAGCTGATTTCTTTGGGGAAATGCCCCGCAAAAGGCCCTTTTAAGGGCTATTGGCAGTTTAGTTTAGGCTATGGTTTTTTTTATTTTGTGGGGGCTTTTTTATTTTGATAGGGTTATTAGATTATTAGCATCCTCTTTTTCCGACGGCTCTTCTCGAATGAAGGTTCCAAGATGGCGTCCCTTGAATTCCGATTGGCTGATAGAATTCTATAAGTCAATTGGAATTAAAGGTGAAAAAATCCTATTGGCTGATGCAATCAGCCAATAGGATTGAGCTTCAATCCTATTGGCTGATCCAATCAGCCTATAGGATTGAGCTTGCATTCTATTGGCTGATTGGAACAGCCAATAGAATGCAAGCTCAATCCTATTGGCTGATTGCATCAGCCAATTGGATTGAAGCTCAATCCTATTGGCTGATTGCATCAGCCAATAGGATTTTTTCACCTTTAATTCCAATTGACTGATAGAATTCTATCAGCCAATCGGAATTCAAGGGACGCCATCTTGGAACCTTCATTCGAGAAGAGCCGTCGGAAAAAGAGGATGCTCCGCGCCGGATGTATTGAAGATGGAGCCGCTCCGCACCAGATGGCTGAAGATAGAAGATGCCGTCTGGATGAAGATAGAAGATGCCGTCTGGAAGAAGACTTCTGCCGCTTTGTTGAGGATGGATGTCGGGTCTTCAAAAACTGTAAGTGGATCTTCGGGGGTTAGTGTTAGGTTTTTTTAAGGGTTTATTGGGTGGGTTTTATTTTTAGCTTAGGGTTTGGGCAGAAAAAGAGCTAAATGCCCTTTTAAGGGCAATGCCCATCCAAATGCCCTTTTCAGGGCAATGGCGAGCTTAGGTTTTTTAGGTAGGTTTTTATTTGGTGGGTTTTACTGTTGGGGGGTGTTTGTATTTTTTTTTACAGGTAAAAGAGCTGATTTCTTTGGGGAAATGCCCCGCAAAAGGCCCTTTTAAGGGCTATTGGCAGTTTAGTTTAGGCTATGTTTTTTTTTATTTTGGGGGGGGCTTTTTTATTTTGATAGGGTTATTAGATTAGGTGTAATTAGTTTAAATATTTGATAATTTCTTTTTTATTTTGTGTAATTTAGTGGGGGGGGTTTGTAATTTAGTTAATTGTAGTGTAAGGTTAGGTTTTAGTGTAACTCAGGTTAGGTTTTATTTTACAGGTAAATTTTATTTATTTTAGCTAGGTAGTTATTAAATAGTTAATAACTATTTACTAACTAGTCTACCTAGTTAAAATAAATACAAACTTAGCTGTGAAATAAAAATAAAACCTAAGATAGCTACAATGTAACTATTAGTACTATATTGTAGCTAGCTTAGGTTTTATTTTACAGGTACTGTAAGTATTTAGTTTTAAATAGGAATTATTTAGTTATTAATAGTAGTTTTTTTTTAGATTTATTTTAATTACATTAAAGTTAGTGGGTGTTAGGGTTACGTTAGGGTTAGACTTAGGGTTAGGGGTTAATAACTTTAGTATAGTGACAGCGACGTTGGGGGCAGAAGTAGGGGTTAATAAGTGTAATGTAGGTGGCGGTGATGTCGGGGGGGGCAGATTAGGGGTTAATAAGTGTAGGTAGGTGGCGGCGACATTGGGGGCGGCAGATTAGGGATTAATAAATATAATGTAGTTGGCGGCGATGTCGGGGGCGGCAGATTAGGGGTTAATAAGTGTAATGTAGGTGGCGATGTCGGGGGCAGCAGATTAGGGGTGTTTAGACTCTGGGTTTATGTTAGGGTGTTAGGTGTAAACATACATTTTGTTTCCTTATAGGAATCAATGGGGCTGCGTTACAGAGCTTTACGCTTCTTTATTGCAGGTGTTAGGCTTTTTTTCAGCCGGCTCTCCCCATTGATGTCTATGGGGAAATTGTGCACGAGCACGTAAAACCAGCTCAAAGCAATGCTGGTATTTGTGTGTGGTATGGAGCTCAACGCTCACATATTGCCTGTTAACGCCGGGTTTTTGCATACCTGTAATAGCAGCGCTATAGGGAGGTGAGCGGGGGAAATAACTTGCAAGTTAGTACCGAGTCGCTCTTACCGCAAAACTCGTAATCTAGCCGTATGTTCACTATGAATTTATAGAGGTATATAATATTGTTTCATTTAATCTCTACAGTGGTTGCATTCTATTTAGCTCTATATACTCTTATTTGTTTTTTTTGTTTTTTATATAATTTTTTATTGAGGATTTTCAAACAGTACAACATATGATGATAGTCACAGATGTTACACTTTTAGACACGGAAACAGATAAAATACATGAACAAGTTATGTTGAAATAAGTGATTAAAAAAGTAAGTGACATGAGCTTCTGAATCCTCCATTTTGTAATAATAATAGCTTATTAGGGTGACTACTGAGCTGACCACATGTGGGTCATATGATCATGGAAATAAAACATATATGGTAGTCTCTAGAAAGGCCTGGACCTTATGATGAATATATATAAGGGGGGGGGGGATAGTCAGCGGGCAAAAAGCTGCTCTAAGATAAAGGGTAGTAAGGAGGGGGGGCGGAGCCATCTATATTAGAGCAGGAAAGTAGCCGAGAGGATGGGTAAGGGAATCGGTGGTATGTATAGAGGAAGAATTATAAATAACATCAGTCATTTATAGTATAGTGTACAAGTGGTGAATGGATTTACATTAGAACACATAGGCTCTTTCTTAAGGCAAAAGTAACAAGCTCAAGATACATACATCCATTAGGATGAAATAATATGGAAAAACAATAACTACTTATCTAAATAACAAATCTGCATCTCCTTTTAGGCAGACACAATAGGCATAGCAGATTGGGACATTAGACCAGTACCTGGGTTGTCACAGGCATAGTATGTAATAGACAAGTATGCATATACAAATATCTATCTTTGACACAGTATAACTAGTGCTATAAACATGGGTTAAATGGGTAACTAAATGTAGGTATGAGATACCCCCTGCAAACCAGCACTAGGGAAGATATTGCTAAGTGAGATAGCCATTTGTACCCCATATAATTATAACATACCTAAAAACTAATGTAGCCCACTCCTACATGTATAGAGCAAAACTCAGGAGAATATAGAATATTAAGAGACTATGGTCAGAACACCATTGAATAATAATTAATATTGGACTGAAGTCCTTTTAGAGATATAACTATAAGGTCATTGGAAATAATATTTAATAGGGATCTGGCAAATGAGTGCAGAGCTCTGACAGTGAAGAATCTTTGCAAGGTGGTAATGTGTGCGGTTTAACTGTTTAAAGGGACATTCCAGCCAAAATTGGAAACCACATGGATGCATTTCAGTATTGAACAGAAGCATTTTTGTAATAAACACATATTAGCAAAAATGCTTCTAATAAAAACTATAACTGTTTTAAAAGAGTATTTAAGTATGCACCGTGCACCAGCATTTTAAACACAGTACTTGCTCAGAGAGTCTAAGGTGCTTGTACCATCTGGTAATGATTCAGTTTGTTAATTGCTGACATGATACAAACCCCAGTGATGATCTGAGCAGCTGCAGTATTTAAAATATGGGTGCAGTGACAATATCTAGCTATGCTTCACATGCACGTGCAAAGAAAAATGTTAACACTAAAACAATGATAACTTTTACTAGAAGCATTTTTGCCAATACATGTATATTGCAAATATGTTTCTATTCAAATATGTAATTAAGCTATGTGCATTTAAATTTTGACTGGAATGTCCCTTTAAGTCTCCTGAATATCAGAATGTCCCAAAATATAGAATTAATGGAGTTTTGCAATGTTTCGTTACTATATATGTACATACAGGGACTTTAGGGGTAAGGTACTGTGTGATATCACAAAAGAGACTAAAATATTTAAAATATTAGTCATTTGAACAAATATAAGCCGCACTTAAGCATTTGCCTAAACATGTATAAAGAATGACCCAAATCATAGCATCTGGATAATCTGGTAGTCCATAGGGAGGATTTAGTATGAGGTTTAGACCTTTTAGAGTTAAAAATGGGGAGTTAACTATAGGTGTTGAAGATATATAGTACTTAGATATATAGTAGTGTAAAACCTTATGTTATGGAAAAGGGAAAGCATAGTTTAAGTGAAAGTAAGTTGAGGGTGTATGAGGTATAGTGAAGTATGTAATAGTAGCTCTGCAAGCCACCCTGTACCAACCGCTGACTGCATGTTATATTTCACTCTGAATGGCTAACCATAAGATATATATTGTAGGAGGTATGGAGTGTGTTGTATTAAATAGGTCTGCCAACTAGACTACGGCACTCAGTCACAATTAGCTATAAGTAAGAAATGACAAGCTAGTGCACTAACTATAATATCAGATTATAAACAATAAATCAATCAAACCAGCTTATGCAGATAGTTTGTAAGAAAAACAATAACTCTTTTCGGCCCACACCATGAAATTCAATAGGATATATGTTTGGCTATGAATCTTCTTATGCTTTACAACTATAGTTTAAAGACTATTATGTACCCCCAAGTATAGCATTGCACTCTATGTTAATGTAAAAAAAAAAATTAATTTGCAGTCTAGGCTTGCAATAACTATACAGGAGTAAGAATTTCTATACTCTCAAATACTCAACATGAATTGTAGGGGTTAAACGTTTAAACACAAGTCTTCCAGCCCGCACTAACACAATAAAATATAATAAGAAGTATCCCCACTATATTTTTCGTAAACATAGTTTCTATGTAGGCAGAAAATCACAGTAAACACTATAACAAGAAGGAGTGTCACAGTCCCGGTAAGAACATACACAGAAAATCCCCGTAGGGCTATAAGGTCTTTCCACGCATGAGGGATAGCAAAATAAGTCTATCCAATGCCCAGTCTATAAGAACCTATGCATAATGATTTGAGATATGAAGTCTCTTCATCTACATGGTTGTAACCTAGAGCCTGCGCCATAACTGCACACTTAGGATACATCAGCAGAAGACTGTCAGGCATCCAGATCGAACCCCGTGGAAGCAGTAATAATGCAAGTTCCAGATCTCCGCCAGAACAATCGATTAACTCACCACAGTCATAAGCCGAAAGCCAGTGATGCACCGCTATTGCTGTGAGGCATAGTTTGGGCCCAGGCAGTTGTCTCATTTCCACACTCTGCGGACTCCGTTTCAGTAGTGTTGCGATGCTCGGTACAGATGTTGTGTGATCAACGAGAGGCAGATTAGGATGTCCCTGTGATGGATCACCTAAATCTTCACTATTCACGTTAAGTAGGCATTCCAGAGGCAATTATAACTGTATGTTCCCAGGGTCCTTGTTAGCTAGTGCGTTGCTGGCCGTTCCCCTCAATGTCGATTCTAGTGTTTACAGTATATGAGTGGTCCTGCATAATATCATCCAGTGCATCATATTCATATATGTGTTACCATGATCCAACTCACCAAGGGCTGAATAGTTTGGAAACTCCTAAAAAATAATCAGTATATGGTTGATAACTGTCCCTGAACTGGGCAGTTTAGTTGAAATATTGGGGATAATTAAGTTAGCATCTTGGTCGGTCTCTGCCGTCCTTCTATAATGGCTTCAGAGCAATAGGGGTTTCAGCCAAATTGTGTGGGTTATATAATCTGGTGTGCAATGTATGTTATGCTTGAACACATGTGATTGGGACTGCTCCGGATGTTATAAGGGAAGCATTGGCTCAGTTTGTGAATTGCTCGATCAAATGCTAGTGTAACAGTATATCATTATTGGCTAGTCATTCGGTTACAAATGGATACATGTGTAATAACATGCATGCCCCAACACTTATAAGTATCTCATTTCAGAGCTACACTGCAATGAGAGCATATTATCAAGCTTGACTCTCTCAAAGTAAAAATTAACCCAATCCGGTATCACCTAAACTGTGCCTTTCATTCGGCGCAAACAATATTCATTGCAGTAAGTGCTAAGTCTGGCACAACCCAGAACCATTAGTAAAAATAAACATTAACGGTATTACGTTAGATAAATGCTATATCTGGCACAACCCAGACCTTGTAATTATTAAAACTAGAGAGAATATACAGTTAGTAAGGGAGGCGCTAAAAAAGCCAAAGGTATCAAGCACTTATAAAATTTAATAAAATCACATAAGCATACAATAACATATGTAAAAGGGACGTCTCCCCAAAACGAAATACTACTAAATAAAAACTTGAAAATACAATTGATAAAACTTCCACCTCACGGAAAAGGATCTGGTAAAGTACACGGCTGAATGTTTTGCTAAAGTGATATCTTACACAGTAAGAGAACTTTGGAATTGCAAGTATATAATTATCTACTTACACTGTTTGGCAGCTATTGTTCTATCAATTTGGCAGCTTGGTGGTATTTGACTAGTGAAACGCTGACTACATACTCAGTTACTTTTTATATGGAAAAGACATTTCTATCTGACCCTATTATAACGAACTGATTGGGACTGCTCTATACAGATTGTATGATTTTAAATCTGTGGAAGTTTTATCAATTGTATTTTCAAGTTTTTATTTAGTAGTATTTCGTTTTGGGGAGACGTCCCTTTTACATATGTTATTGTATGCTTATGTGTTTTTATTAAATTTTATAAGTGCTTGATACCTTTGGCTTTTTTAGCGCCTTCCTTAGTACCTGTATATTCTCTCTCTTATTTTAGACAACTGTAGGGATATTTGTCTTTTTAAGGGGGTGTTTGGTTATCTATTTGGCCTAGCGCACCTATCTCTCCCTTTTATTTTACAATTATTAAAACTAAGTTGCTAGCGAAATTGGATTAAATAAAGGCTAAGTCTGGCACAACCCAGACCACTCAACTGGTATAACTTAATTAGTACTAGCGGTTATCATATAGAGAGCATAGTTATGTTCAGTAAGTATCTGGCTATTAAAATAAGAGCGCCCAAATGCCCAGTTGCATCCCCTGATGCGTTTTGCCCCTCTGGGCTTTGTCAAAAGGCAAGAATATGAGGTCAGCAGCATTATTGACTCTCGTATGTCCAGGGGCCGCGTACAGTATTTGGTTCACTGGAGGGGCTACGGTCCGGAGGAGCGTTCATGGGTTCCCTCCTCTGATGTTCATGCTCCCGACCTCCTCCGTGCCTTCCATGCCCGTTTCCCCAATAAGCCTTTTGTCCTCCCCCGGGGGGAGGGGTCATTGAGGGGAGGGTACTGTCAGGGTTTTTCCCTACTTTGTTTGCCATGTGCTGCTGGCAGCCATTTTTCTCACCTTTCTTGATGAATCTGGTGCAGAGTGTGTGATGCTGCTCATTTCCTGCACTCCCTCTTATGGTCAGACTGTTGTACATCATCCGTGTGAGACAGGTTGCAGTCTCAGAATTGTGATGTCATCACTTATTATTTAAAGGGCCTCTGTTCAGTATGCTTTGCCCTTGCGTTGTCTCAGACCTGTTTGTGAGTTCCTGTGTTCTGGTGTCTGCGTATTACCTGGCTAGTCTGATGTCTCTTCTGGTTCCTGATCCCTGGCTTGTTCCTGACTTTGCTGTTCTCCTTGTTCCTGATTCCGGCTCGTCTGACTACTCGCTTTGGCTCCTGACTCGGCTCGTCTGACTATCAGCTCTGGTTTTGACTCCTGGCTAGTTATTTGACTTGTGGACTTTTTATTATTTTTGTTATTAATAAAGGAGTGATTATTTTTGCACTTCTGGTCTGATTCCTGGCACCCTGACACTGACCAAGATTTTAGCCACAAAGCCCTACGGGCTAAGACAGTGAAGCCAGACATCTTGGCTCCCAGTCTAATAACTTGCATGTTAGCATCAGAAATAAAGGAATTGGCTAGTTTGAGAGCCTTAATCCTATCTTGGATCTCCTCCAACGAAGTCTCTACTAAAATTGATTCAGACAAGGCGTCGCACCAATAAGATGCCGCACTTGCTACTCTGGTAATATAAACTGCTGGTTGCCATTGAAGACCTTGATGAACATACATCTTTTTCAAATAAGCCTCCAGCTTTTTGTCCATGGGATCCTTAAAGGAGCAGCTATCCTCTATAGGGATCATAGTTCTCTTAACCAAAGTAGAAATAGCCCCTTCTACTTTAGGAACCGCGCGCCATGAATCTTTAATGGAGTCAGCAACAGGAAACATATTTTTAATGACAGGAGATGGGAAGAAAGGTATCCCTGGCTTCTCCCATTCCTGTGAAATAATCTCCGTCACACGGTCTAGAACAGGAAACACTTCCACAGAGGAAGGAACATCATAGTATTTATTAAGTTTACTAGACTTCTTAGGGTTGACAACGACAGAAGTATCGGAATCGTCAAAGTAGCCAATACCTCGTTTAACAGTACACAAAGGTGTTCAAGCTTAAATCTGAAATTTATTTCTTCAGTATTAGATGAAGGAATTATACTGTCCGAATCTGAGATTTAACCCTCAGAGGCTACCGACCGACGTATCCTCCTAACCAGACTTATGAGGGAGGGCAACCTGCCTAGCAGCAGGTGGGACAGATACCTTACTACCTGAAAAATGTTTAATTTTACTCTTGTGTTTCCCCAACATAGGAAAAGCAGATAATGCAGCAGATACCGCAGAAGATACATGTGCAGCAAAATCTGCAGGCAAATAAACTCCTCCAGGAGGCTGAGAGGAACTGCAGGGCACTGTATGTGACGCCATAGAGGTTTGGGACGTTTGAGGAGAAAGCTGTGGCATTGCCTGAACAGCATCATCCTGAGAGACATTGGGCTCAGAGGGCAACAATTTATCTTTAAATTAAAGTGTTCTAGCTAAGCATGCAGCACAGAATTGCTTAGGCAAAACAGTTTGTGCCTGAAGGCATAACAGGCATTTGTCAAAAGACACAGAGTCTTGGTCAATGTCCATAATACTAAATAAAAAAAATCCCCAAATTGTAGACATTTTTTTTAACTACACTGTCACTTTAAGAATTTTTAATACCACAGCCGCTTAACGTTATGCAAAAATTCTTTAAAATAATAAACCAATCAGGCCCCCTACACCTCAGACAGGCTGAGGTGCCTTACCGTAACACTTATACACAATTTGGCTGCCAGAAGTCTCTAAAACGATCATATAGTAGAGCGACACTGAAGAGACTGAAATTAAATGACGCCGCTCCGCTCCGTGAATATCCAACAGCAGAGAGAACTCACATGACCGGCAGAGAGAGGAAACTACACAGCAAGTAAAAGGCACGCTATCCCTCTGCCTACAACATCATGATTCAGATAGGGCATGCAATTTTAAACAACCGATTTCTAAACCATTGAAAACCGCCTCTTAGTGCAGAGCATTTTGAAAGATTTTCACAGTTGGACAGTACTAGTTCATGTGTGTCATATAGTTAACATTGTGCTCACTCCCGTGGAGTTATTTAGGAGTCTGCACTGATTGGCTAAACTGCATGTCTGTCAAAAGCACTGAGATAAGGGAGCAGTCTTACAGAGGCTTAGATACAAGGTAATCACAGAGGTAAAACATATTAATATAACTGTGTTGGTTACACAAAACAGAGAAATGGGTAATAAAGGGATTATCTATCTTTTTAAACAATAAAAAATTCTGGTGTAGACTGTCCCTTTAATTTACACAAAGGCCTCTATTTATTAAGCTGTCAACCGCAAATACGCTGGAATTCCGCAGCGTATTTGTGGCGAGCTTGATTCACCGTAGTTATCAAACCCTACAGACCGGGAAAAGTAGAATATAGTGACGTAACATACGATCCGCCAGTCTCAGTCCGACACAGATCGATGCTTACGTCAGTCACTACAGATGTTCAGAACGCAAGTTCGGCACAATCGGACTACTCTTGCTAGTTATCAAAAAACTAGCAGGTACGCTCGCCACTTTTCTGGCCCAGCGTACCTGGTTTTCAATCCGCCGCCCTGGAGGCGGCGGATGCCATAGGAATCAATGGGAGTCGGACAGCAGCGAAAGCTCATGTTCGCTGCTGCCCGATATCCCATTGATTCCTATGGTAGTTTCTACACCTAACACCCTAACAGGTACCCCGAGTCTAAACACCCCTAATCTGCCCCCCCCCACACTGCTGCAACTAAATAAAGTGTTTAACCCCTAAACCGCCGCTCCCGGAGCCCGCCGTCACCTACATTATACTTATTAACCCCTAATCTTCCCCCCCATACCGCCGCAACTCTAATAAATGTATTAACCCCTAAACCGCCGCTCCCGGAGCCCACCGCAACTCTAATAAAGTGTTTAACCCCTAATCTGCCCCCCTACACCGCCGCCACCTACATTATACTTATTAACCCCTAAACCGCCGCTCCCAAACCTTGCCGCCACCTACATTAAATGTATTAACCCATAATCAGACCCCCTACACCGCCGCCACCTACATTAAATTTATTAACCCCTAAACCTAAGTCTAACCCTAACACCCCCTAACTTACAGATAATTTAAATAAATCTAAATAAATATTCCTATCATGAAATAAATTATTCCTATTTAAAACTAAATACTTACCTATAAAATAAACCCTAAGATAGCTACAATATAACTAATAGTTACATTGTAGCTATCTTAGGGTTTATTTTTATTTTACAGGCAAGTTTGTATTTATTTTAACTAGGTAGAAAAGTTATTAAATAGTTATTAACTATTTAATAACTACCTAGTTAAAATAAAGACAAAAGTGACTGTAAAATAAATCCTAACCTAAGTTACAATTACACCTAACACTACACTATCATTAAATTAATTACCTAAATTAAAATAAATTAATTACAATTAAACAAAATTAACTAAAGTACAAAAAACCCCCCACTAAATTACAGAAAATAATAAAATAATTACAAGAATTTTAAACTAATTACACCTAATCTAATCCCCCTAATAAAATAAAATAGCCCCCCAAAATAATAAAAATCCCTACCCTACACTAAATTACAAATAGCCCTTAAAAGGGCCTTTTGCGGGGCATTGCCCCAAAGTAATCAGCTCTTTTACCTGTAAATATAAAATACAATAACCCCCCAACATTAAAACCCACCACCCACACACCCAACCCTACTCTACAACCCACACAATCTCCCCTTAATAAAACCTAACACTACCCCCTTGAAGATCACCCTACCTTGAGACGTCTTCACCCAACCGGGCAGAAGTGGTCCTCCAGACGGTCCGAAGTCTTCATCCTATCCGTACAGATAGAATTCTATCAGCCAATCGGAATTAAGGTAGGAAAAATCAGCCAATAGAATGTGAGCTCAATCCTATTGGCTGATTGGATCAGCCAATAGGATTGAACTTCAATCCTATTGGCTGATTGCATCAGCCAATAGGATTTTTCCTACCTTAATTCCGATTGGCTGATAGAATTCTATAAGCCAATCGGAATTCAAGGGACGCCATCTTGGATGACGTCATTTAAAGGAATATTCATTTGTCAGGTAGTCGTCGGTCTGGATGGATGCTCCTCGTCGGATGTCTTCAAGATGGAGCCGCTCCTCGCTGGATGGATGAAGATAGAAGATGCCACCGGATGAAGACTTCTGCCCCTCTGGAGGACCACTTGTGCCCGGCTGGGTGAAGACGTCTCAAGGTAGGGTGATCTTCAAGGGGGTAGTGTTAGGTTTTATTAAGGGGGGATTGGGTGGGTTTTAGAGTAGGGTTGGTTGTGTGGGTGGTGGGTTTTAATGTTGGGGGGGTATTGTATTTTTTTTTACAGGTAAAAGAGCTGATTACTTTGGGGCAATGCCTCGCAAAAGGCCCTTTTAAGGGCTATTTGTAATTTAGTGTAGGGTAGGGATTTTTTTTATTTGGGGGGGCTTTTTTATTTTATTAGGGGGATTAGATTATGTGTAATTAGTTTTAAAAACTTGTAATTATTTTATTATTTTCTGTAATTTAGTGTTTGTTTTTTTTGTACTTTAGTTAATTTTATTTAATTGTAATTAATTTATTTTATTTTAGGGAATTTATTTAATTATAGTGTAGTGTTAGGTATAATTGTAACCTAATCTAACCCCCCTAATAAAATAAAAAAGCCCCCTAAAATAATAAAAATCCCTACCCTACACTAAATTACAAATAGCCCTTAAAAGGGCCTTTTGCGAGGCATTGCCCCAAAGTAATCAGCTCTTTTACCTGTAAAAAAAAATACAATACCCCCCCAACATTAAAACCCACCACCCACACAACCAACCCTACTCTAAAACCCACCCAATCCCCCCTTAATAAAACCTAACACTACCCCCTTGAAGATCACCCTACCTTGAGACGTCTTCACCCAACTGGGCAGAAGTGGTCCTCCAGACGGTTCGAAGTCTTCATCCTATCCGGACAGATAGAATTCTATCAGCCAATCGGAATTAAGGTAGGAAAAATCCTATTGGCTGATGCAATCAGCCAATAGGATTGAGCTCTCATTCTATTGGCTGCTCCAAGCAGCCAACAGAATGTGAGCTCAATCCTATTGGCTGATTGGATCAGTCAATAGGATTGAACTTCAATCCTATTGGCTGATTGCATCAGCCAATAGGATTTTTCCTACCTTAATTCCGATTGGCTGATAGAACTCTATCAGCCAATCGGAATTCAAGGGACGCCATCTTGGATGACGTCATTTAAAGGAATATTCATTCGTCGGGTAGTCGTCGGTCTGGATGGATGCTCCTTGTCGGATGTCTTCAAGATGGAGCCGCTCCTCGCCGGATGGATGAAGATAGAAGATGCCACCGGATGAAGACTTCTGCCTCCCTGGAGGACCACTTGTGCCCGGCTGGGTGAAGACGGCTCAAGGTAGGGTGATCTTCAAGGGGGTAGTGTTAGGTTTTATTAAGGGGGGATTGGGTGGGTTTTAGAGTAGGGTTGGTTGTGTGGGTGGTGGGTTTTAATGTTGGGGGGTATTGTATTTTTTTTACAGGTAAAAGAGCTGATTACTTTGGGGCAATGCCTCGCAAAAGGCCCTTTTAAGGGCTATTTGTAATTTAGTGTAGGGTAGAGATTTTTTTATTTTGGGGGGCTTTTTTATTTTATTAGGGGGATTAGATTATGTGTAATTAGTTCAAAAAACTTGTAATTATTTTATTATTTTCTGTAATTTAGTGTTTGCTTGTTTTTGTACTTTAGTTAATTTTATTTAATTGTAATTAATTTATTTTATTTTAGGGAATTTATTTAATTATAGTGTAGTGTTAGGTGTAATTGTAACTTAGGTTAGGATTTATTTTACAGGTACTTTTGTCTTTATTTTAGCTAGGTAGTTATTAAATAGTTAATAACTATTTAATAACTATTGTACCTAGTTAAAATAAATACAAAGTTGCCTGTAAAATAAAAATAAATCCTAAAATAGCTACAATTATTAAATTTATTTTTTACAGGTAAAAGAGCTGATTACTTTGGGGCAATGCCCCGCAAAAGGCCCTTGGGGTTTATTTTATAGGTATTTAGTTTTAAATAGGAATCATTTATTTCATGATAGGAATATTTATTTAGATTAATTTAAATTATATTTGTTAGGGGGTGTTAGGGTTAGACTTAGGTTTAGGGGTTAACAAATGTAATATAGTGGCGGCGACGTTGGGGGCGGGAGATTAGGGGTTAATAAATTTAATGTAGGTGGCGGCGGTGTAGGGGGGTCAGATTAGGGGTTAATAAATTTAATGTAGGTGGCGGGCGGTTTAGGGGGAAGATTAGGGGTTCATAAATTTAATGTAGGTGGCGGCGGGGTCCGTGAGCAGCAGTTTAGGAGTTAATCATTTTATTTAGTTGCGGCGGGGTCCGGGAGCGGCGGTTTAGGGGTTAATACATATAATGTAGGTGGCAGTGGGCTCCGGGAGCGGCGGTTTAGGGGTTAATAACTTTATTTAGGTGCGGTGGGCTCCGGGAGCGGCTGTATAGGGGGTAAACAGTATAGTATAGTGTGGGTGTTTAGTGACAGGGTACCAAGAAAGCTGCGAATAAGCCAAAGAGCAGCGAGATCGATGACTGTTAGTTAACAACAGTCCTCTGCTCATCTTTCCGTACTTGGTGCTCGGCTTTTTGACAGCTTTCTTGATCATTTTGGCGAACGTATTCAGGTCCACAGCAGCGATGTTAGGCGAACTTAGGCGAGCGTATTGGTGCAGTCGAATGCAAGAAAGTCGACTGCTTGATAACTAGAGGCCCTTCACTCAAGCAATCTGTCAGTTAGCCTGTTCTAACAAAGCAAACAAAGAAAACCAACTGCCAAATTTTTATTTTATACATTAATCCCTGTATAAAACATAAGCCAAACACATACTAATAAAGTATTTCAACAAAATTAGCCCAAAGAGGAAAAATGTCCCAATAAAGGGAAGATTAACCCCTAGAGGCCTATGTATCAAAGGTCTTGCGGACCTGATCCGACAGTGCGGATCAGGTCCGCAAGACCTCGCTGAATGCGGAGAGCAATACGCTCTCCGTATTCAGCATTGCACCAGCAGCTCACAAGAGCTGCTGGTGCAACGCCGCCCCCTGCAGACTCGCGGCCAATGGGCCGCCAGCAGGGAGGTGTCAATCAACCCAATAGTACTCGATCTGGTTGAACTGCGGCGATTCCTGTCCGCCTGTTCAGAGCAGGCGGACAGGGTTATGGACCAGCTGTCTTTAGACCGCTGCTTTATAACTGCTGTTTCTGGCGAGTCTGAAGACTCGCCAGAAACACGGGCCCACAAGCTCCATACGGAGCTTGATAAATGGGCCTCATTGTCTCAACATACATAATGTGCCTGCCCACTGCCAAAGAAAATCCTGTATAAAGGATTTTAAAAATGTCCCCATCTACTGCATATGACAGATTCTTCTGAAGTGCAAGTCTCCAAGACCTAGAAGACAAAAGCACTTTCCTGCAGTCTAGCTGTCCGGCAGGAAGACAGCTCAGAAGGCGTGAAAGGACATGGGTAGGGGAGTAACACTTAACAGCTTTGCTGTGGTGCTCTTTGCCTCCTCCTGCTGGCCAGGAGTGATATTCCCACTAGTAATTGGAATTATGTCGTGGACTCTCCATATCTTAGGAAAGAAATATAATTGTACTATACGTCTCTGAGCGGCTTTCCCTACATTTCTTGGTGTGAAAGACAGACAAGCCCACTACAATATAGCACTGCATGTCATGAGAGTTTTGTTACAGTTACAATTTGTGCTTTCTATTTTATATTACTTTCACTTCAGATTATGGGCCAGATTACGAGTGGAGTGCAAACGTTCCACACACAAATAATATTGGGTTTTTGCGTTCGTTTGCTCGCAAGTTAAATTGCACTTGTATTACAAGTTGAAAGAAAACGAGATCGCTTCAGCCAATTGTAGTTAACGCTTGTCAGGTTAGTGCAACCTCAGAGCTTTGGTTAACTGTTTTGCGAAACAAAAAAGTGTCACAAGAAAACATCAAAACTACATACATTTTTACTTCCAACTCATAATACAAGCGCAACCTGATGCACAGAAAAAGATGCAGATAAAGACTATGGTTGCGGATTGGGGTGCAGGTAAAGACTAAGGTTAGGGATTGCGGTGCAGGTAAAGACTAGGGTTAGGGATTGGGGTGCAGATGAAGACTAGTGTTAGGGTTTGGGGTGCAGGTAAAGACTAGGGTTAGGGATTGGGGTGCAGGTATGAGCTGGGGTTTGGAATTGGGTTGCAGATGAAAATTAGTGTTAGGGATTGGGGTGCAAGTAAAGACTAGTGTTAGGGATTGGGGTGCAGGTAAAAACTATGGTTAAGGTTTGAGGTGCAGGTAAAAACTAGAGAGAGACCTGCAACACACTGCAAAGGCAAAGCACTACTACTACAACCAGCAACGTTGTCAATGAGTTGACATTCCTGACAACAACCAATATTGTCTATCACTAGTCAGAACTGGTGTCCTCCTCATAGCCAAAGTGTTATCACTGAGCCCAAGAGATGTCTCATTCACACAGACATCCCAACTCTCCCTGAAGTTCAGAGAGTCTTCCTCGTTGTAATAGCGGCTCCCTGACGCCCGGAAATTAAATGTAATCTCCCTGAAACTATAAGTACCATGATCCAACGTTGCCCAAATCCGGAAACAGAGTTTCTTTAAGGAATGCCTCTAGTTGCCATGAAGTCATTGAGCGGGAAGGTGTTGTCACAGCAAGTCTGTCTTTACTTTCAGCGTATTGTGTGTCTGCCACCCTCCCTCCTGCTGTTTGGAGGCAGGGATTAGGCTCTTGGGGGTTACGAGAATCGCAGCAGGCAACATCAGCTGCAGCATAGACTGAGTGTGAACTTAGAAAGAGGGCAAAGAGAGTGCGCCCCTGTGAGGGAGGAGATAGACACCCCTGATGTCAGGTCCTTATCAAACTGACTCTACTGTGAGTACAAAACATAATTACAAATAGCCTCTCAAACTCAAAATCACACACTCTCTTTGAAACAAAATCCAAAAGTTGTACAGGGACAACTATACGGAATACTTCACAAGCTGGGACACTAAGGAACCCTCAAAGCATGCATCAGTAACCAAAAAGCCCCCACTGATTTTAATAAAATAAATCACAAATACTACCTTATTTACTGCACGTAATTAAACGTTGTATTAAGCATTCAACAAGCGTACGATCACTGGAAAATAGGTTTATTGTATGTGGTTGGGCAATAAAGCTACTTTCTTATTTAGGGTTTCCAGGTGTCCAGTATATAAGCGGGGGAGAGGGCGCAGCACGCAGTGTAGTAGCCGGTGAAGCCACCTCCCTGAAATGAGTTTTTACAGGTTGGGATGTCTGTTCAGATAGCAACATAGGCTCATTAGTGATTAGTGCATTTAAAGGGACATGAAACCCCAAAAAAGTTTTCATTATTTAGATAGAACATACAATTCTTAAAGGGACACTGAACCCAAAATTTTTCTTTCATGATTCAGATAGAAGTGATTTTTAACCTTTTTTTTGCCGTGGCACACTTTTTTACATTAAAAAATCCTGTGGCACACCACCATCCCAAAATTTAAAAAAAATCCCACATTGTAGCCTAATACAGCATATATATATATACACATACACACACATACTGTATGTATTGTGCTGTTATGCCATGCCCCCTACAAACTACCCCTGCACTGGGAGTAAAAAACAAGCAAAGTTTAAAAAATATGTAACACTGTTGTCAGTCTGCCGTGGCACACCTGAGGATCTCTCACGGCACACTAGTGTGCCACGGCACACTGGTTGAAAAACACTGAGATAGAGCATGTAATTTTAAGAAACTTTCTAATTTACTCCTATTATCATTTTTTCTTCGTTCTCTTGCTATCTTTATTTGAAAAAGAAGGCATCTAAGCTTTTTTCTTGGTTCAGAACTATGGATAGCTCTTTTTTTATTGGTGGATGAATTTATCCACCAATCAGCAATGACAACTCAGGTTGTTCACCAGAAATGGGCCGGCATCTAAACTTACATTCTTGCATTTCAAATAAAGATACCAAGAGAATAAAGAAAATTTGATAATAGGAGTAAATTAGAAAGTTGCTTAAAATGTCATGCTCTATCTAAATCTCGAAAGAAAAATTTTGGGTTCAGTGTCCCTTTAACAACTTTCCAGTATACTTCTATTATCAAATTTACTTCATTCTCTTGGTATCATTTGTTGAAGGAGCAGCAATGCAATACTGGTTGCTAACTGAACACATGGGTGAGCCAATGACAATTGGTATATATATATATATATATATATATATATATATATATGCAGCCACCAATCAGCAGCTAGAACCTAGGTTCTTTGATGCTCCTGAGCTTTCCGAGATAAACCTTTCAGCAGAGAGAAGGACATTTGTTTAAAATTGTATGTTCTGTCTAAATCATGAATGTCTAATTATGACTTTACTGTCCCTTTAAAGTGAAAGTTAAGTCAGAGGTTGCGCTATTAATAATCTGATATTACATTCAAAATAAGGTGCAGTTTAATTCATGATTTTGCAATGCTCTTTTTCTAAATACCTTTTTTTTAGTGCGGATTATGTTCAACTGAATATGCGTTCCTCCACCCGCGATAAAAAAATAATAATTCTGTTGTGGTGACGAAACTATCGGTATCTAACCGATTGGTTCCCCCATTGGCGTCTCAAGCACCTAGAAAAATGCCCATGTTTTCTAGTGCGCATGCGGCTAACTGCGATCTCATTCTGGCTCTTCAAGCACGTTCACCTTAGCCGCAAGCGCATAGAGAAAGGGAATCCTGTTTTCATCATTCATTACAGGTACACAGAGCTTACATATTGAGTTCAGAGGGGCAGAGTATTTGGGGAATAAAGCAAAGCAGACAGACTGTTCACACGATCTACGCTGAAATACTAAACAATGAATCAAGTGATTCATTGTTAGTATGTATCTCAGCATAGTTCGTCACATTGCGCATGCATCAATTTTTCATTGTCGGCTACGAGTGTGCATCCTCACGTAAATGACGGGTCTGTCCGTTGAAGAGTAAAGCCCGCAATAACCCAGAAAGACGGTGAGGGGGCGGAGGAAGACACTAGATAATGCGATCATTAAAATTATAAATATTTCAAAAGACGTTGCATTTACAACAAAAAAAGTTAGCGACTTTACTATTTGATATGAATTCTAACTGTAGCTCTATTCACTAGAAGCAAAATTTACTTTCACTTTAAAGGGCCAGTAAACGTAGAAAATGTTATATAATTCTGCATAGTGCAGAATTATATAACATTATTTTCTACGTTTACTGGCCCTTTAACTGTTCCACAGCAATACATTATAGTGAGCTGTGACATTGCATTGCTTTATTTTAATGTATAGTTCACCATAGAGCAAATAATTTCTGTGATATTGTAGTAGGTAACATGTAACAGGAATCCTTGTTACCACAACTGTCCAGCCACTAGTTTTTTTAAGTTTGAGCATATACATATAATACCGTTATAAACATATCAAGTGCAATAGAATATACACTGTGGCTGACATATTGTCTGTAAATGGACGATTTACCCAAATTGGATAATTAGTATAAACTGTATTTTAAACTATTTTTTTACTATTTCACTGACATAGTTATACACTTAGTTATGGCTAAGGTATTTTGTACTTGACTTGTTAACATCGCGCATGCACAAAACCATGTTGGCACTTTTTTTGGAATCGGTACTCAGCATGCGCACAGCACGCATACACATCACTATCTACAGTACCTACACTTTCTGAACGCTCAATGGGACTCCAAATCAAAGTAGTCTAGCTGCAGACTGGAGCTCCACTCTAGACAGGAACCATGTGACCTCCACTGATTCTAAACAGGAAACATGTGACCTACACTCAAAGCTTTTTTTTTTTTATAAACTTTAATGTAACAACCGAACCTATAGACAATCATTCTGAAAACGAAACATTTTGCAGCTTTCTTGTTCTTCTTAATATGCACTCACAGTGGTTTTTGCTGATTGTCATTTATAAGGTAACCACTGTGAGTGCACATTAAGAAGAACAAGAAAGCTGCAAAATGTTTCGTTTTCAGAATGATTGTCTATAGGTTGATTGTTACATTAAAGTTGATTAAAAAAAAAAACTTTGAGTGGAGGTCACATGTTTCCTGGCTAGAGTGGAGCTCCAGTCTGTAGCTAGACCCTTCTCCTCCAAATTCAAAGTAGTCTATCTGCAGAGTGGAGCTCCACTCTAGACAGGAAACATGTGACCTCCACTGCAATTTTTTTTTCTATTTCAATAAAACTTTAATGTATCCAACAACCAATATGCACAATCATTCAGAAAACTTTTTTTTTATATAAACTTTATGCACAATCATTCAAATCTTTTTTTTTTAAATAAACTTTAATGTATCAAACAACCAATAGGCACAATTATGAAAACGAAATTGCTTTCTTTTGGTTTATGGCGAGTGACATTTATAAGGGGCAAAGTATAAGCAAATGTAATGATTATTCTAAGTTATAAATAGATCATCTCAGGAAATCACAGGAGTAATTATTTATCTACTGTTTTAAATGAACAATATTGAACTATTTAAAGCTCCACTCTACACAACAAAAATGTGACATCCACAACCTCCACGGGGAAGATCTCTTTAAACAAGAAGGTTTGCTGCTTTTTTTTTTACCATATTTAACCCCTTAGTGACCTGACTGTTGTACCAATTTTTTAGCGTTAGCGACCATGGCTGTTTTTACATTGCTGCGGTGTTTGTGTTTATCTGTAATTTCCCTCTTACTTATTTTTTTTTAGCATGTTTAACCCCTTAGTGACCTGACTGTTGTACCACTTTTTTAGCGTTAGCGACCAAGGCTGTTTTTACATTGCTGCAGTGTTTGTGTTTAGCTGCAATTTTCCTCTTACGCCTTTACTGTACCCACACATATTATATACTCATTACTGTACCCACACATATTATATACTCATTACTGTACCCACACATATTATATACTCATTACTGTACTCACACATATTATATACTCATTACTGTACCTACACATATTATATACTCATTACTGTACCCACACATATTATATACTAATTTACTGTACCTACACATATTATATACTCATTACTGTACCCACACATATTATATACTCATTTACTGTACCCACACATATTATATACTCATTACTGTACCCACACATATTATATACTAATTTACTGTACCTACACATATTATATACTCATTACTGTACCCACACATATTATATACTCATTTACTGTACCCACACATATTATATACTCATTACTGTACCCACACATATTATATACTCATTTACTGTACCTACACATATTATATACTCATTTACTGTACCCACACATATTATATACTCATTTACTGTACCTACACATATTATATACTCATTACTGTACCTACACATATTATATACTCATTTACTGTACCCACACATATTATATACTCATTTACTGTACCTACACATATTATATACTCATTTACTGTACCTACACATATTATATACTCATTTACTGTACCCACACATATTATATACTCATTTACTGTACCTACACATATTATATACTCATTACTGTACCCACACATATTATATACTCATTTACTGTACCCACACATATTATATACTCATTACTGTACCCACACATATTATATACTCATTTACTGTACCTACACATATTATATACTCATTACTGTACCCACACATATTATATACTCATTACTGTACCCACACATATTATATACTCATTACTGTACCTACACATATTATATACTCATTTACTGTACCCACACATATTATATACTCATTACTGTACCCACACATATTATATACTCATTTACTGTACCCACACATATTATATACTCATTTACTGTACCTACACATATTATATACTCATTACTGTACCCACACATATTATATACTCATTACTGTACCCACACATATTATATACTCATTTACTGTACCCACACATATTATATACTCATTACTGTACCCACACATATTATATACTCATTTACTGTACCCACACATATTATATACTCATTTACTGTACCTACACATATTATATACTCATTACTGTACCTACACATATTATATACTCATTTACTGTACCCACACATATTATATACTCATTTACTGTACCTACACATATTATATACTCATTTACTGTACCTACACATATTATATACTCATTTACTGTACCCACACATATTATATACTCATTACTGTACCCACACATATTATATACTCATTACTGTACCTACACATATTATATACTCATTACTGTACCCACACATATTATATACTCATTTACTGTACCTACACATATTATATACTCATTTACTGTACCCACACATATTATATACTCATTTACTGTACCTACACATATTATATACTCATTACTGTACCCACACATATTATATACTCATTTACTGTACCCACACATATTATATACTCATTACTGTACCCACACATATTATATACTCATTTACTGTACCTACACATATTATATACTCATTACTGTACCCACACATATTATATACTCATTACTGTACCCACACATATTATATACTCATTACTGTACCTACACATATTATATACTCATTTACTGTACCCACACATATTATATACTCATTACTGTACCCACACATATTATATACTCATTTACTGTACCCACACATATTATATACTCATTTACTGTACCTACACATATTATATACTCATTACTGTACCCACACATATTATATACTCATTACTGTACCCACACATATTATATACTCATTTACTGTACCTACACATATTATATACTCATTTACTGTACCCACACATATTATATACTCATTACTGTACCCACACATATTATATACTCATTTACTGTACCCACACATATTATATACTCATTACTGTACCCACACATATTATATACTCATTTACTGTACCTACACATATTATATACTCATTACTGTACCCACACATATTATATACTCATTTACTGTACCCACACATATTATATACTCATTACTGTACCCACACATATTATATACTCATTACTGTACCCACACATATTATATACTCATTTACTGTACCTACACATATTATATACTCATTACTGTACCCACACATATTATATACTCATTTACTGTACCCACACATATTATATACTCATTACTGTACCCACACATATTATATACTCATTAGTGTACCCACACATATTATATACTCATTTACTGTACCTACACATATTATATACTCATTACTGTACCCACACATATTATATACTCATTACTGTACCCACACATATTATATACTCATTACTGTACCCACACATATTATATACTCATTACTGTACCCACACATATTATATACTCATTTACTGTACCTACACATATTATATACTCATTACTGTACCCACACATATTATATACTCATTACTGTACCCACACATATTATATACTCATTTACTGTACCTACACATATTATATACTCATTTACTGTACCCACACATATTATATACTCATTTACTGTACCTACACATATTATATACTCATTACTGTACCCACACATATTATATACTCATTTACTGTACCCACACATATTATATACTCATTACTGTACCCACACATATTATATACTCATTACTGTACCCACACATATTATATACTCATTTACTGTACCTACACATATTATATACTCATTACTGTACCCACACATATTATATACTCATTACTGTACCTACACATATTATATACTCATTTACTGTACCCACACATATTATATACTCATTTACTGTACCTACACATATTATATACTCATTACTGTACCCACACATATTATATACTCATTTACTGTACCCACACATATTATATACTCATTACTGTACCCACACATATTATATACTCATTTACTGTACCCACACATATTATATACTCATTTACTGTACCTACACATATTATATACTCATTTACTGTACCCACACATATTATATACTCATTTACTGTACCTACACATATTATATACTCATTTACTGTACCCACACATATTATATACTCATTTACTGTACCTACACATATTATATACTCATTACTGTACCCACACATATTATATACTCATTTACTGTACCTACACATATTATATACTCATTACTGTACCCACACATATTATATACTCATTTACTGTACCCACACATATTATATACTCATTACTGTACCCACACATATTATATACTCATTTACTGTACCCACACATATTATATACTAATTTACTGTACCTACACATATTATATACTCATTACTGTATCCACACATATTATATACTCATTTACTGTACCCACACATATTATATACTCATTTACTGTACCTACACATATTATATACTCATTACTGTACCCACACATATTATATACTCATTTACTGTACCCACACATATTATATACTCATTTACTGTACCTACACATATTATATACTCATTACTGTACCTACACATATTATATACTCATTACTGTACCCACACATATTATATACTCATTTACTGTACCTACAGATATTATATACTCATTACTGTACCCACACATATTATATACTCATTTACTGTACCCACACATATTATATACTCATTTACTGTACCTACACATATTATATATTCATTACTGTACCCACACATATTATATACTCATTTACTGTACCCACACATATTATATACTCATTTACTGTACCTACACATATTATATACTCATTACTGTACCCACACATATTATATACTCATTTACTGTACCTACACATATTATATACTCATTACTGTACCCACACATATTATATACTCATTTACTGTACCTACACATATTATATACTCATTTACTGTACCTACACATATTATATACTCATTACTGTACCCACACATATTATATACTCATTTACTGTACCCACACATATTATATACTCATTTACTGTACCTACACATATTATATACTCATTACTGTACCCACACATATTATATACTCATTACTGTACCCACACATATTATATACTCATTTACTGTACCCACACATATTATATACCGTTTTTCTCGCCATAAGATTGACTTTCTACAGATACCATTATTTTCATCATATCTTATAATTTTTAATAAATATTTTTATAAATTATGATTAAAAATATTAAAAACCACACTTTTTTTTTTACTTTTACCTCCAAAATCTGTTACGCATCTACAACCCCCGAGAAAACAACATGGCTAAACAGTTTCTTCATTTTGTCCTGAGTTTTGAAATACCCAATTTTCAATTTTTACGATTAACCTTTTTCTCCTTCAGTGACCTTTTAACCCCAACCCTCCCCCTAGATCTAACCCTCCCCCTAGATCTACCACTAAGCCTAGATCTACCCCTAACCCTACATAACTATTTATTTTTATTATTTTTACTATTTAATTTTTTTTCATCTGTTACAACTGCGGTCCTTAAGGAGATAAAGGGATAGTAAATTCAAAATTTAACTTGCATGATTCAGATAGAACATGTCATTTTAAGACACTTATAAATTCACATCTATTTTTAAATGTGCTTTGTTCTCTTGTTATCCCTTGCTGAAAGAGAATGCGCACATATTCAACACTAGTGGGAGCTAGCTGCTGATTTTTGCCTGCACACATTTGTCTTTTGCGATTGGATGACTATGGCTCCGTTCGGGTAGCGCTCCAAGCAAACTGGGACTCGCTTGTAGCGTTTTCCTCACATTTGCAAGTGAGATGCCTGGCGTTTTTGAGTGCTCTGATGACGTAAATCCCAGCGCTTCCATCGTGCTGGAAAAGCTGTCACTTTTCAGAGCAAGCTCAGACCCTTGGCAACATGGCAGCCTCCACACACGTTTTGCTGTGGAGGCTGCCATGTTTTTATAAGCAGCAGAGGAGGGACAGGTGAGGCGGATAAGTCTGACAGCAGCATTTAGTACAGGGCAAATTGGAGATAGGTTAAGTAACCTATCTCCAATTTGCCCTGTACTAAATGCTGCTGTCATGCTTATCCGGTGTTATGCTGAGAATTGTTTCCCCAGTGTCTCTGGTTTCCCCTGCCTCTCAGCAAACATTGGAACTCTGACCCACCTCCATTCAGCTGCTCTCAGCTCAGCACCTGTAGTATTATTAGCTGAATGGGGCAGGATAAGCTACAGGGGCTGAGCTGAGAACAGCTGAATGAAGGTGAGTCAGAGTTCCAATGTTTGCCGAGAGGCAGGGGAAACCATTCTCGAACAACGGTGTTGTGTAAACAGCTTAAATAAAAATAATCCTCCACTAATAAAGAGAGACACAATTTAAACATTTTTACAGTCAGCTACAAGGGAGCTTATTTAAAAACGTTCATTATTGTGCAGCAGATCCCTTTGCGCATGCAATCGTTTTCTCTAAGCTCCCTTGCTTGTGACGTCACCTAGCGCCACGTCATCGCTGGAAGTGAAGCGCCTCCACTAGCTTCTGAGCACTGCCCGAACGCGGCCTATATGTGTTCATCTTGCTGCGAGTAGTGCAATGTTGTTCTTTCAGCAAAGGATAACAAGAGAACGAAGCAGATTTTATAATGGAAGTAAATTGGAAACTGCATGTTCTTTCTGATTTATAAAAGTTTGTTTTTGACTTGAGTGTCCCTTAAATGATTTTTTATTTATTATGAAAATAACAGTTTTGATTCTGACTATGACTAAGTTTCCTCCCATGTGCTTGACACAGGAGCCAGCAATCATTAAAGATCTACACATTGCTATACAATGGGTTGTCAAGAATGAGGCACTGTTCTGTGGGCGCATAACCATGCCAAGTTATGTGTCAATGAATGAAGATGACCGCCAGAAGGCCATAGATAACGTGATGCAAAGAGAAGAACCAGAAGCAAGGGAGCCATTCCTCTTTGTATTTCAGCACAGAGAAGATATGGAGTTGTTTTTGCAGGCATGTCTTGACCAACAGGGCCTCCAAGTTAATGCCATGTTCAACAAATGACTGATGGACAAGGGGTGGTGGTGTGTTTCTGTTTAAATTATTGATAATAATAAAAAAATAAGATAATTAACACCATTTCTGAGTCAGTGCTTTAATAACACACTACCACAAGTATGAAGGTACAAGATAATTATAGGTAACAGTATATATATATATATATATATATATATATATATATAGCAGTAGCCTATTGTTGCTTCTGCTTTCATAGTATAAGGTTAGGGTTATAAGTTCAAATGGTTTCTGACCTTGATTGAACACGATTCTCCAGAGCTCCGGGGAACAGCAAGAAAGCACACAAGCACAGAGAGTGTTTCTCACTAGTTCCGTTTACTGTAAGTATACACAGCAGTTATATAGCAGTCTCGCATCATGAGGCTACAGGAAATGCAGTTAGAGGAGTAACATAAAATGTCCATATATGTCTATCTAAGAAACATGTTAAAGGAAGTTGTGGGTGTTGTTTGTTGTATTACAGACAATCATATGAGTTTCAAAATGCCCTCATGTGTCGGTTACAAGTCACCCACTAACATAATATACCCATCAACACACAGACACATAAAACACACAAAGACATAGAGACACACACACACCCTCACTGAGACATCCAGAGAAAACAGAGAGACATACACTCTCAGAGAGACACCCACAGAAACTGCACATACATACACACACCCTCACAGAGACAACCAAAGAAAACACACAGACATACTCACACACCCTCAGAGAGACATCCACAGAAAACGCAGACATACATACATACACACACCCACCCTCAAAGAGACATCCACATTAAAAAAAAAAGTCATACACATCCACACTCACAGAGGCATCAAGAGGAAATACACAAAGACATACATACACACACCCTCACAGGGACACAAATAGAAAAAGCACAAAGACATACTCACACACCATCACAGACATACACAGATAATGCACAAAGACATATACACCCACTCTCACAGAGAGACCAACAACAACAACAAAACTGTGTGACATGCATGATAAAAAAATTGCAGAAATTAAGAGATCACTTTTTAAACAATCAGATTTGCAAATGTGCAAACAAAAATTAAACTCTATGAATTCAAAATTGTAGATTAATGTTATTGGTAGATGGTTAGATGAAGAAAAGTACTTTTAAAAGGTTGACTTATGTTTGTGTTTTTTCCCCCAAACAAGAGCAACACTTCAATTATGGTGTAAACATGTTCCCATCTGTCAGCTGTACTTATGGATTTTGAAAATGCTGTACTCTATATGGTCTTGGTGGAACCATAAGCCGTGGCACTAGGTCTCATTCCATTAGATATGGTTAAATGCATGATTTAGGCTCGTTTGTATGTATTTCAAAATTAAGTCAGCTGTAGTGTAAACTGAACAGTGTTAAGTTAACCTGTATCATTTGAAACACTGAGAAATCTTAGTTTGAAAGTATAACTTTTTATGCATATGTAAAAATCATAGATAAAATGCCTCCTTGCATCTGTAAAGTCCTTGCATAAAGGGGCAGTAAACTGAAATGTAGTTAAAATGTATATATTACAAAAAAAAAAATATCTTTCAAAAGGGCAACTACCATTTGTGTATTAAGGAGGAAACCTTTATGCATGGCTTTAAATATAGAATTTCTACAGCATTGTCAAATAATCATAAATACACTGCTGCAGATTGCTAAAAAAATAAATGTTTTTTTATGGACCCCTGGCCCCATCATACTACTACCACACTGAAGTTACAATCCAAAATTGCACAAAGAAATAAAAAAAATTACTAAGTAAGTCCTACCTCCTCTGCAAATGAAAGTGCTCTGCCATCTGACTCAGACACACACTGTACAAACTTAAAGGGCTACTGGACCCACATTTTTTCTTTCATGATTCAGATAGAGCATGCAATTTTAAGCAGCTTTATAATTTATTCCTATTATAATTTTTTATTCGTTCTCTTGCTATCTTTATTTGAAAAGTTAGGAATGAAAGCTTTGGAGCATGACTATTTTTTGTTCAGTACCCTGGATAGAGCTTGCTAATAGGTGCCTGCATTTAGCCATCCAATAAGCAAGCGTAACCCAGGTTCTCAAACTAACATGGGCCGGCTTAAACGCTTTTATTTCTTCTTTTTCAGATAAATATAGGAAGAGAACAAAGAAAATTTGATAATAAAAGTAAATTAAAAAGCTGCTTAAAATTGCATGCTCTATCTGAATCTAGAATGAAAAAAAATTGTGTTTAGTATCCTTTTAAGTGCCAAGTCTGTCTCACTACGCATAGTGGTTTAGTGCACACTCAAAAATCCTCTCAAATGCTAATGCTTTACTCATTTTAATAAAATTGACCACACTCAGTAGCACTCTGCTGTAGTACCCTCTGGTGGCTGCCAAAATTGTTTAAAGAAAATAATAGTTGTTCTTGCCTCATGGGGCACCCTGGCCCATTTGGCACCTGACAGGAGTCACCCCTGCAACCCCCTGATGTCAGCCAGGTGTGATTTACGGAGATGATGTATTTATAACTTACACTAATCATTACTTTTGCTTATACTTTTGCCCTAACAGAACATATGTTAATGTAAAGAATGTGCTTATTTAACCTTATTAATAACAATCAGCATAAACCACTGTCAATGAACATTAAGAACAGGAAAGCAAAATATTTAGTTTTCTGAATTATTGTGTCTATTGATTGTTACGTTAAAGTCCATTTAAAAAAAAAATATATATATTGATTGGAGGTCAAATGTTTCCTATCTTGAGTGGAGCTCCAGTTTGGCACAAGTTTGTTTGCCATATAAAGCGTTGGTTCAGGCTTAGAACATATATCCACACAGAAATGAGTGTCGCAAATAATTTTAAACCTTTTTAAATACAAGTTACTTTTAAAAAAGGTAAAATATATTCAGTGGCAAGGTTGGCACAAGTTTGTTTGCCATATAAAGCATTGGGTCAGGCT
The DNA here is from genome assembly GCF_027579735.1 of Bombina bombina. Taxonomy (NCBI): domain Eukaryota; kingdom Metazoa; phylum Chordata; class Amphibia; order Anura; family Bombinatoridae; genus Bombina; species Bombina bombina. The sequence continues at coordinate 550,479,700 of NC_069505.1, read as the reverse complement.
TAGAACTTAAAAATATGAAGTGGTTCATGCCCTGTATATATGCACACAGAAATGAGTGACTCATCGGATTTCAACCCTTTTTAAATACCAGTTTAAATACCAGTTACTTATTCAGAAAAGGTAAAATATATGAAGTGGCCAGTTTGGCACAAAAAAATTGCTATAAAAAGCATTGGGCACGGCTGAAAATATGTATATTCTATGAAGATGTTCATGCCGAGTATATATCATCACAGAAATAAGTGACCAAAAGGATTTTAACACTTAAAATACCAGTTACTTATTCAGAAAAGGTAAAATATATGAAGTGGCAAGGTTGGCACCAGATTGTTTGATATACAAAGCATTGTGACAGGCTGAAAACATGTATATCCTATAGAGAGGCTTATGCCATGTATATAAGCACACATTAATGAGCGTTCCAAAGGATTTTAAAAGTTTTTAAATACCAATTACTTATTTAGAAAAGGTAAAATATATGAAATGGCAAGGTTGCCTGCAATTTTTTTGCTATAAAAAGCGTCGGGCCAGGTTGATAACATGTCTATTCTATAATGGGGTTCATGCCCTGTATATATCCACAAATAAATTAGTGGGCCAAATGATTTTAACCCTTTTTAAATACCTTTACTTGATAAGATAAGATAAAATATATGAAGTTGCAAAGTTGGCACCAGATTGTTTGCATTGGGCCATGCTGAAAATATTTGTCTATTCTATGATGAAGTTCATGCCGAGTATTTATCATCACAGAAATGAGTGACCCAAAAGGATTTTAACCCTTTTAAAATAACTGTTTATTATTCATAAAAGGTAAAATATATGAAGTAGCAAGGTTGTCACCAATGTTTTCCATAAAGAGCGTTGGGCAAGTCTGATAACATGTCTGTCCTATGATGGGGTTCATGCCGTGTATATATCCACAAATAAATAAGTGGCTCAAAGGATTTTAACTCTTTTTAAAATAACAGTTACTTTTTGAAAACATAACCAAATTTGTTCCACATTTGCTATCTGTTTATTGCAATACTAGTGTTAAAGTCCGTGTAGACGGTCAAAAATGTGTCCAACTTACTAACCACTCCCTTATTTACCCACCTCTCCCTCCAAGAACCTTTGCCTACCATCTGACCCCCCCATCCACTCAGATCTCCTCTCTCTAATCCCCCCTCCCTCCTTCACCCTCCCTGCCACTTTCAACATCTAATTTTCTGCAGCGCAGAGGTACCACCCGCTCCCGTCTATATCTATCACCAATCCCTCTATCTCTATCACTATCCATATATCCCTCTATCCCTCTATTGCTGTGTCCATCTATCCCTATCCATCTATCCCTCTATCTCTATTCCTCTATCTCTATCCCTATCTCCCTATACCTATATCCATTTATCTCTATCCATCTATCACTATCCTTCTATCCCTATCTTAACATATTTTTTTTATGCAGCGCAGTGGTCCCAGCCTCTCCAGCCCCTCCAGCGATGGGGCTCCCACCTGCCTCCCTCCTTACCCTCCCACGCCACCGATTGGCACCACAGCTGCACAATACAGAAAGGGACACATATTGCAGAAATGCGTCAATATTGAGGCATAGTGCATTACCATTTTCTAAGCAACCGTTGCAGAGAGGGCCAGTGATGGTGCCGATCGTTGGTGGCATGCGAAGGATAGGAGGGAGGCAGGTGGGTGGCCCATCACTGGAGGTAGGAGGAAGAAGGCAGTAGGGTGTGTGAGAGGGGCAGGAGCGGGTGGGAACTCTTATACTACGGAAAAAGTTGGAAGCTGGAAGGAGGGAGAGGGGGATAATAGATTAGTAAAATAAACTGGGAGAGGGTAGAGTGGTAGGGGAATGAGGGTGGGCAAATACACTACAGATTTTATTTTATATATCTACTGTATATAAAAAAAAATAAAAGCAAATAAATATTAGCTTCTGGCAGACAGCTGAAAGTACATAACATGTACGCTAAAAGGTAGAAGGGGGGGTGGTTAGAGAGCTGTTTGGGGGGGGTCTGAACAAAGGAGATCCCAGAGAAGCATTTACTACCATTTGTGCTATAATTGCACAAGCTGTTTGTTCAGTGATAAACCCAAAGTTTGTGAAAAAGTAAAACATTTTTTTTATTTGATCGCATTTGGCGGTGAAATGGTAGCATGAAATATAGCAAAATGGGCCTAGATCAATACTTTGGGTTGTCTACTACACTAAAGTGAAAATTAAACGTACAAGTCCCTACAAGCTAATGAATTAACACCTTCACTGCTGGGCATAATACAAGTGTGGTGCGCAGCAGCATTTAGCGGCCTTCTAATTACCAAAAAGCAATCCCAAAGTCATAAATGTCTGCTATTTCTGAACAAAGGGGATCCCAGAGAAGCATTTACAACCATTTGTGCCATAATTGCATAAGCTGTTTGTAAAAAATTTCTGTGAGAAACCTAAAGTTTGTGAAAAAGGGAACATTTTTTTTGTATTTTATGCATTTGGCGGTGAAATGAAATATACCAAGATGGGCCTAGATCAATACTTTGGGTTGTCTACTACACTACACTTAAGCTAAAATTAACTCTACAAGTTCCCTACATGCTCCCTAATTAACCCCTTCACTGCTGGGCATAAAACACGTGTGGTGCGCAGTGGCATTTAGCAGCCTTCTAATTACCAAAAAGCAACGCCAAAGCCATATAAGTCTGCTATTTCTGAACAAAGGGGATCCCAGAGAAGCATTTACAACCATTTATGCCATAATTGCATAAGTTGTTTGTAAATAATTTCTGTGAGAAAAATAAATTTTGTGAAAAAAAAAAAAAAAAAAATTTATTTGATCGCATTTGGCGGTGAAATGGTGGCATGAAATATACCAAAATGGGCCTAGATCAATAATTTGGGTTGTCTACTAAAAAAAAATATACACATGTCAAGGGATATTCAGGGATTCCTGACCGATATCAGGGTTCCAATGTAACTAGCGCTAATTTTGAAAAAAAAATGGTTTGGAAATAGCAAAGTGCTACTTGTATTTATGGCCCTATGACTTACAAAAAAAAAGCAAAGAACATGTAAACATTGGGTATTTCTAAACTCAGGACAAAATTTAGAAACTATTTAGCATGGTTGTGTTTTTTGGTGGTTGTAGATGAGTAACAGATTTTGGGGGTCAAAGTAAGAAAAAGTGTGGGTTTTTTTACATTTTTTCCTCATATTTTATAAAAAAAATTATAGTAAATTATAAGATATGATGAAAATAATGGTATCTTTAGAAAGTCCATTTAGTGGCGAGAAAAACGGTATATAATATGTGTGGGTACAGTAAATGAGTAAGAGGAAAATATAGCCCTGGTCCTTAAAGGGACATGAAACCCAAATTTTTTATTTCATGATTTAGAAAGAGCATGCAATTTTAAACAACTTTCTAATTTACTTGTATTATCTAATTTGCTTCACTTTCTTGGTATACTTTGCTGAAAAGCATATCTAGATAGGCTCAGTAGCTGCTGATTGGTTGCTGCACATTGATGCCTCCTGTTATTGGCTCACCCATGTGCATTGCTATTTCTTCAACAAAGGATATTAGATAATAAAAGTAAATAGGAGTGTTGTTTAAAATTGTATTCTCTACTTGAATCCTGAAATAAAATTGTTGGGTTTAGTGTCCCTTTAAGGGTAAGAAAATGTAACAATGGTCTGGTCACTAAGGGGTTAATGTTCATTCACAGTGGTTACCTTATAAATCACAATCTGCATAAAACACTGTGAATGAACATTAAGAAGAACAAGAAAGCTACAAAATGTTTCGTTTTCATAATCATTGTCACAGTCTATAGCTTGTTTGTTACATTAAAGTTGATTAAAAAAAAAAAAAAAAAGCTTTGAGTGGAGGTCACATGTTTCCTGTCTAGAGTGGAGCTCCACTCTGCAGTTGGACCCTTCTCTCCAAATTGGCTACTATTTTGTATCACTCCGCCAGTCCGCCTCTACGTCTTATGCTGTGCGGTTGCGACTTGCGTAATCACGTTCAGTCTTACGTAGTACGTACTGTTATTTATAAGGCTCAAGCGTCTTGCTTCGCTCTCTTTCAATTCTCACCGGTTTAAATTTGTTAGTACAATCTTCCGCCATCCTCCGCTGTTGGAGTATCCCCGGCCGTATCGTAACTATGAAAGACAAGATATCCTTCCGAGCGATTCTTCAATGGCACTATGGGTCTATAACGCGGGCATCCAAAACCCTGTAGTCGTCGTGAGTATTGCCCTATAAGCATGCTGCGATCCTATTCGTTTAAAGGGACAGTTATTTTGGTTAATTATATTATAATTCAGCTATTAACAACTGGATAAGATTAGGTTGTTGCTAATTAATGGGTAGTGCTAAAACACTACGGTAATTGCTTAGAACAGTGACAAACTAATTTACCCTTTGCTTTAGCAAAGGCGTATTAATTATGGGGGGTTGCATGGTTAAAGAGAAAGTGAAGTCAAAAATTAAAATCCAATACATTAATAAGTATTGTGTGTGTATTATAAAATGTGCAATTGAAATGTATTAAACATTTTGAAGCTTAATTAATTTGATGAGCCCCCGTTTATGTCAGTTTCCATAATTCAATTAGGGACTGTAGAAAAACATATAGCTGTATAGAGTGTAAATATGTATAGAAAATGTACTATGAGAAGTGCAAGAGTAGGAAACTATATACATTTTTAAATACTCCTTATTTTCAATATAGTCCCTTTTTTGGCACTTTTTTTTTTTTTTGTCTATTCTGTCCTTTTAAGTGTAGGGTTTTTATTAGCATATTTTATTGCTTTATGTCCCTTAAAACAGGGCTCGACAAACCTGGGAGCCACTGGCTCCCTAGAATTTTACCCCTGGCTCCTAACATATTGGGTTATTCTCCATATATCTATATACAAATCCAACTGTCTGGCTCCTAAAAATATGCCTGGCTCCTAATTTTTTTAACATATTTGTCGAGCACTGCCTTAAAACATGCATTATTAGCTGCTTATAGAACTTTTTTGTACTGATGGTGCTAATGCTGAGACAGTGCCTGTTTGGGCTAGTCTGACTTCTGGATGTACTGCACATGTTGCTGCTTCCATCTATACTTGGCATGGTCTTTATATGTATCTCTCTCTCCCCAGGATGTACCGGCCATACATTGGGATCCAGAAGATGTATTCACTAAAAGATTAGATGCTTTTAAACACTCTGTGTTAGTTACTGGCTGTTAGTAGCCACAAGACCAACATCAAGACAAAGGTAATTACCCCACACACACTTGGAGCATCGGTTTTCTTGCTGTGATGTAGTAACTAAAATGCCATCTGATGCTCATTGCTGAAACTCAGAGGCTGTTTCTGAGCAAGATCTAGGGGTCGTATGAATCAGATATTTAATGTTAAATATATATTTTCTTTCAATTAACCTTCACCCCTAATGCATTATATTTTTTGAGCTTTTTTCTAGAACACCATTTAGCATAATTAAAATTTATATAAAATGTATTCTATACATTATTTTCTAAAATAATGGCAATGGGGACAATCTCAAGCTTTAACTTATGTACAATAAATTGCTGAAATTTGATCATAAAAAAGTTTAATGGTTTGTTTATCGTTAACAGGACATGAAACCCCAAATGTTTCTCTCATAATTCAGATAGGGAGTACAATTTAAAAAAAGTTACCAATTTGTTTCTATCAAATTTGCTTCGTTCTCCCAATAGTGCTGCCATCTAGTACTCTTGCTAATGTATAACATTGTTGGTAAAACTTATCTGCCTGCTTTTCAACAAAGGATAATACAATTCTTCTATAGAAGTGCATTTGAAAGTGTTTCAAATTGTATGTGCTATCTGAAAAGGGTTTGTCCCTTTAAATCATCATAATTCAAAAGTCTGCCCACTTATGATTAGGTCCTGTAGTGTCTGGCAGTTTTTGTAAATGATATCCCAGGTTCTCTGTAATCAAGCTACAATTTTTTTTTTAAGTTTAGTGTATTACGTTACTCAATGTACAAGTCTCCAAATAATGTATGTATTTAAAGGGGCATAATACTCATATGCTAAATCACTTGAAACTGATGCAGTATAACTGTAAGAAGCTGACAGGAAAATATCACCTGAACATCTATGTAAAGGAAGATATTTTACCTCACAATCTCCTAAGCTCAGCAGAGTAAGTACTGTGTAAAAAGTTATACTCGGCTGCAGCCCAACTGCAGGTAAAAAAAAAAATGCAGCCAATCAGCATCAGCAGTGCTGAGGTCATGAACTTTTACTGTGATCTCATGAGATTTCACTTAACTCTAATGAGATTTCATTGTAAACTTTCTTACACTGAATAGGGAAATAAGATGAGTGCACGTAAGCTCGCTCCTTCAGCTGTCCAGGGACAGACATACTGATTTGCTGCTTAGAAGTCCTTTACAATGGGAGGTGGCTGCTGAGAAACTTGAGGTAAAATATCTTTCTTTTTTACATAGATGTTCAGGTGATATTTTCTAGTCAGCTTTTTACAGCTATACTGCATCAGTTTCAAGTGTTTAAACATTTGGGTATTATGTCACTTTAAGTAGTTTCTTGATTGTAATTTATCACTTAAAGGAATAGTAAAGTCAAAATTAAACTTATGATTCAGACAGATATAGAATGCAATGTTAAGCAACTTCCTAATTTACTCATTAAATTTTCTTCGTTTTCTTGCTATCTTTATTTGAAAAGCAAGAATGTAAGCATAGAAGCTGGCCCATTTTTGGTTAAGCACCTGGGTAGCACTTTCTGATTGGTGTCTAAATGTAGCCACCAATCAGCAAGTGCTACCTAGGTTCTGAACCAAAAATGGGACACCTACTAAGCATAAATTCAAATAAAGATAGCAAGAGAGAAAAATAGAAAATAGGCGTAACATAGAAAGTTGCTTAAAATAACTGCACTATATCTATCGTCAGTTTAATTTTGACTAAGCTATTCCTTTAAAAGGACAGGAAACCCCAACATGTTCTTTCATAATTCAAATAGAACATAACATTTTAACAACTATTTTATCCTTTGCTGAAGGAAGAGCAATGCAATACTGGCAGCTAGCTGAATACATCTAGTTAACCAATCACAAGAGACTAATGTATGCAGGCATTAATTAGCTAATGTAGGATATGTCCATATTCATTTTCATTTGAAAATAGAAGTGAATTTAAGTGTCGGGAAAATTATCAGCTCTATCTGAATTCTGCAAGTTTTAATTGGGACTTTCCTATCCCTTTAAAGTTTAAAAGTTGTCTATTTCCACTCCTCCTGTACCATGTGCCAGCCAATCACAAATGCATACACGTACCATGTGACAGCCATCAGCCAATCACAAATGCATATACGCTTCTGAATTCTTGCACATGCTCAGTAGGAGCTGGTGACTCGAAGCTTAAATCTAAAAAGACTGCACTTATTTTTAATGGACGTAAATTGGAATGTTTAAAATGGCCTGCTCTATCTGAGTTTTTGACTTGAGTGTCCCTTTAAGTTAATGTCTTATGTGATATTATATAAAAGGAAGTGGAGTCTGGTACACTTGTATTACCCTTAAGTCATACAAATTTTTTGTTTTCCTTACTCATCTCCTAGTTTAATTAAACTTCTGATCTTTTATGCTCTTCTAATTGGAAGCACAACCTAATCAAATGAGCTGAGCTTATAGTTAGTAGAGCTCAGTAGTTTCTCTCTGTATTTACACAATCCTTACTGGGAGCTAGCTGCTGATAGACTGCATCTTTATTTTTTTGACTCGTGAAAGAAAAATGTTGGCTTGTATGTTCCTTTCATTTTTCATCCCATATGGGTATCCACAATTACTACTTCAGTGTTTTTGTTTACTGTGCATTTTTTAAAATTGTATACTCCACCTGAACCATTAGTTTCTTTAACCCTTTTGCAGGTGCTAAAGGGACACGAAACCCCAAATTTATCTCATGATTTAGATAGAGAATAAACTAAAGTTTCCCATTGCTTCTCCTTTGTTGAAGAGATCTAAATAGGTAGTGTGTACGTGCCTGGAAAACTACATGACAGGAAATAGTGCTGCTGTCTAGTGCTCTTGCTAACTTATAACATTGTTGTAAAGCTGCTGCAATTTAATGCTGCAGACACATGCACACTGCTGAATTTACCTTCCTGCTTTTCAACAAAGGGTAACAAGAAAATTAAGAGAACTGGATGATATTAGTAAATTGGAAAGTTGTTTAATTGTTCGGAGTCGTGAGATCTTTGGCCTGTGTCCCTTTAAGGGACTTGAAAGTCGCATTATACCAAAGAGTGGGCAAAGGAACACGGATGCAAAAATGAAAAATACATTTTTATTTTTTTTATATCCTGTCTGAGAAATGATCTAACCTCCCTCTTTATTTCTAGTGTACATGATGCTGCCTCAGACGGCGCTCAATATGGTATACGCTTGCTCCAGTATGAATCGGCCATTCCGTGGCATTCATTAGATAAAGCATAGTGTACAGAAGATTCAGTGTCCTGCCACAACACTTGCTGTGCAGACAAAAGACCAGCATCAAGATTTAGGTAAATGTATTTCTTTTAATTTGTGTCTTGTCTTGCTGTGATGTATTCATTTAACGCCGTCTGATGCTCATTGCTGAAAAACAGAGGCTGTTTCTGAGCAAGACCCAGGACTGATATGAGTAATTCTTCTCACTCCCCATTTACACTGTCATAAAATAGTGTCTTCACATAGCATTACCGTCGTCCTTATTCTTTTTCAGACTCCGCCAGTACACCGTTTTTAACAAGTCCCAACTGATGCCTGAAGCTCTTTTCTGAAGATACAAGCCTGAGAGTCTGTTGAATGAACTCTGAAAGTTTTTATCCAAATCAGCTAATGTGTTTTTGTTTTAAAAATCACTAGTTTCATCTTGAGAGGAAAATAGTGGAACACTCTGAAATAAAATGCATTTATTTTACACCAATTAGTTTCCAGTGATTTTGTTTAATGCATACACATCATTGGTTTAACCACTAGACTGGGGACATACACAAACCTTTTCGAAAGGTGTTTTCCATCTTCCTGCAGGTATTCAAAACTACATAGCTAAAAATTAGCTGCAAAATTTGGTGATTCCACATTACCCTGAGGCACAACGCAAGCAAGGAAAAGTGCCACCTGAGTTGGTAAAATCTCTTGAATTTGTTACATTAACTAGTTTTTCCTATCATTTACAAACAGCTTGTAATCACTTCGCACCTGGACTTCTACATTGTAAAAAAGTTTAGAAAAAGAAAAATTGCATGATTTCATTGATAGGATTGGGGTGGGGGGGAGTGCCTATTACGCTAGGCAAGCCCTCCAACCCACAATCCTATTTGGGCAGCTTCTATGGCTGCAGGACACCCAAACGGCTAGGATATTTAATGCTGTCCTAAGGGTGCTAAAAATCCCAGCGCAATTAGGATGGCATGGTAACATCTTAAGGGTGGGAAGAGGTTAAAATATCAAACGATATAGAATAACATATAAAACATAAGTAAAGGGACAGTAAACGCCTTGTAAATAAGATTTGTGTTGCTAAAGAACAAGGGTTCTCAAACCTTGTCCCCAAAAAGCCCAGATTTTCAGGATATCAGAACTGGAGCACACTACGAAACAATGTGTCCACAGCACCAGTTATATTTAAAAAGTCTATTTGACAAAAAAGCAACGTTTCGTGATAGATATCACTTAATCATGCTATACACACATTACACTGAAATGCCTTTTTAAAGGACCAGTCAACAGTAGATTTGCATAATTAACAAATGCAAGATAAGACAATGCAATAGCAGTTTGTCTGAACTTCAAATGAGTAGTGGATTTTTTTCTAATTTTAAGTTATGTCTTTTTCCACTCCCCCTGTACCATGTGACAGCCATCAGCCTATCACAAATGCATACACATACCATGTGACAGCAATCAGCCATTCACAAATGCATACACGCTTATTCTTGCACATGCTCAGTAGGAGCTGGGGACTCAAAAAGTTTAACCCCTTAATGACCGGACCATTTTTCAATTTTCTTACCCTTAATGACAATGGCTATTTTTACATTTCTGCAGTGTTTGTGTTTAGCTGTAATTTTCCTCTTACTCATTTACTGTACCCATACATATTATATACCGTTTTTCTCGCCATTAAATGGACTTTCTAAGGATACCATTATTTTCATCATATCTTATAATTTCCTATAAAAAAAATATAAAATATGAGGAAAAAATTGAAAAAAACACACTTTTTCTAACTTTGACCCCCAAAATCTGTTACACATCTACAATCACCAAAAAACACCTATGCTAAATAGTTTCTAAATTTTGTCCTGAGTTTAGAAATACCCAATGTTTACATGTTCTTTACTTTTTTTGCAAGTTATAGGGCCATAAATACAAGTAGCACTTTGCTATTTCCAAACAACTTTTTTTCAAAATTAGCGCTAGTTACATTGGAACCCTGATATCTGTCAGGAATACCTGAATATCCCTTGACATGTGTATATTTTTTTTTAGAAGACAACCCAAAGTATTGATCTAGGCCCATTTTGGTATATTTCATGCCACCATTTCACCGCCAAATGTCATCAAATAAAAAAAAAGTTCACTTTTTCACAAATTTTGTCACAAACTTTAGGTTTCCCACTGAAATTATTTACAAACAGCTTCTGCAATTAAGGCACAAATGGTTGTAAATGCTTCTTTGGGATCCCCTTTGTTCAGAAATAGCAGACTTATATGGCTTTGGGGTTGCTTTTTGGTAAGTAGAAGGCCGCTAAATGCTGCTGCGCACCACACGTAAATTATGCCCAGCAGTTAAGGGGTTAAATTAGGTAGCTTGTAGGGAGCTTGCAGGGTTAATTTTAGCTTTAGGGTAGAGATCAGCCTCCCACCTGACACATCCCACCCCCTGATCCCTCCCAAACAGTTCTCTTCCCTCCCCCACCCCACAATTGTCCCCGCCATCTTAAGTACTGGCAGAAAGTCTGCCAGTACTAAATAAAAGGAGTTTTTATTTTTTTTTAATAAAAAAAAATAAAATGTTTTAGCTGTGATGGACTCCTGCCTTAGCCCCAACCTCCATGATCCCCCCCCCCCCAGCAATCTAACCCTCTCCCCTACCTAATTGCCGCCATCTTGGGTACTGGCAGCTGTCTGCCAGTACCCAATTTGCCCCCCAAAAAAGTGTTTTTATTATTATTTTTTATTACCAATTTATTTTTTTCTGTAGTGTAGCAGCCCCCCACAATACCCCAACCCCCTCCCAGATCCTCATATATATATATTTTCCCCCCTCTTCCCACTCATTGGTGTCAGTGTGGGTAGGTAATCGCGCGCGCACGCGCATGCGCGCCCCCGCACGCTCCCGGCACCCGGCGTGCACATTGCACTTACAGGAGCCGGATGCCGGGTAGCGATGGGCCGCCCACCCGCCTCCCAGTTGCGCTCCCACCCACCAACGGACCGGCCGCATCGCTACCGGTGCAGAGAGGGCCACAGAGTGGCTCTCTCTGCATCGGATGCTTTCTAAGGGTATTGCAGGATGCCTCAATATCGAGGCATCACTGCAATACCCTGAGAGCTGCTGGAAGCGATTGCGATCGCTTCCAGCACTCTCTTAGACAAGTGACGTACCAGGTACGTCCATTGTCACTAACTGCAAGTTTTTGCAGGACGTACCTGGTACGTCACTTGTCATTAAGGGGTTAAATATAAAGACTGCACATTTTGTTAATGGAAGTAAATTGGAAAGTTGTTTAAAATTGCATGCTCTATCTGAATAATCAAAGTTTAATTTTGATTGTGTCCCTTTAAAGCTAATAAGTTTGGTGCCATTTTCAAAACCTCTCTAGCGCCACCATGTGTTAACTATTTACACACCTTAATACATTGAACATTTTAAAGGCAATCATTTCATTTATATTATTGCCCTTAATTTTTTTCTCAATTTTTTTTTTTTTTAAAATATCTAACCAAGCTATTTAAGATTTACCATCATTACTAACCTATATGTTTCATTAAAAAAATGTTTATTTTTTTAAAGAAGGTATTCAGAATACTGACCAAAGTCCCTATTCATTCTTATGGGACCAAAGTTCCTAGTCTATTTATCCAATACATTTCTTAAAGGACCAGTCAACACATTAGATTTGCATAATCAACAAATGCAAGATAAGACAATGCAATAGCACTTAGTCTGAACTTCAAATGAGTAGTAGATTTTTATAACAGATTTTAAAGTAATGTATATTTCCACTCCCCTTGTACCATGCGATAGCAATCAGCCAATCACAAATGCATATACATATAGTCTGAATTCTTGCACATGCTCAGTAGGATCTGGTGACTCAAAAAATGTAAATATAAAAGACTGCACATTTTTTTTTTAATGGAAGTAAATTGGAAAGTTGTTTAAAATTACATGCTGTATCTGAATCATGAAAATGTAATTTAACCTGAGTGTCCCTTTAAGTAGCTTTTCACGGTCACCTCCCTCTGAGGGCCCACATGATCAATTATTTGCCACCTTAACTGACTAATACTATGTCCTTTTTCCAAAAAATGGTTAGATACTGGTGCTTCCCTGTCCTCACATCTAATATTGGAGCGGTGCTGACTCTATCTGACTTTTCTTACCGTCTCACCAATATAGATGAGGGAACAGGGACACTTGATTAGATAGACAGCAAATGTTGTCTTATGTGAAAACATTTCTTATAGTTAGTTTTTGACCACTTCTTGGATGAAAAAAAATCTCTTCCTTTAATGATTGAGCTACAGCTCATACATCCCAAACAGCGGTAGCAACCTAAGTTCCTTTTGCCTAAATACCTCTGCTCTTTCTGTTTTGATGGGCCTATATCAGACCTAACAAAGTAATCCCTCAAATTCCTAACCCTTTTATACGCGATGATTGGTTTTTCTTGGAACTCCTTAACTTGACTATTGCATTTTTGAAGAATAGGCCAATGCTTATTTATAATTTTAGCAATTGAGTTACAATGAATGCTATATTGGGATGAAAATACCATTCCATTATCTACCTTTGGAGTTAATTTTTCAAGGTTTTGATTACATTTGTCTAGAACAGCTTGTGGGTACCATCTTAAATTTCTTCTGAATTTCCTGAGATCTCAATCAAATAATCTTAAGTGTGGACTCAGTATTTTCCAATGTCTCAATATTTGATTATTGCAAACAGAGGTAATGTAGTTCTTAGATCAAGGACACAGGAGATTTTCTTAAAAGGCCAAGGAATTGGCTTTATCAAATGACAGGTTTATCATGTATACACTAGATGTTAAGAGCCTGTATACGTGCATTAAGAATGAAATAGGCATCAAGAGAGTGCTCAGTGTAGCTAAGGGTTTGTTACAACATGTATGTTTATAGAGGAGCTTTTAAGGCTCATTTTGTACTGGAATTTATTTTCCAAATTGACTGGTATATCCAGATAAAGGGAACAGCCATGGGGTCTAATGTTACCCCATCATACGCCAACCTATTTATGAATATGGTAGAAGAAAAGATCTGAGACTAATTTGTTTAAATCATATGGTGGCGCTACATAGATGTGTTTGGCATATGGTGGGGTAACAGACTCCCTGACTAAGTATGTTGCTGAACTAAATGTGGCTGTCAGGGGCTTGGAATTTACATACAATTTTAGTGAAGAAAGTATAGTGTTCCTGGACGCCAGAGTTTATAAAAGAGGTACTAAATTGGAGTTTGATCTATTCACAAGAGACTGACAGGAACACACTTTTACAATAGCTTCCATCCTCGGAATTTGGTAGAATCACTCCCAAAAAGTCAACTGATGAGGCTACAGAAGATAGTCACTGAACCACAAAATTTGAATAAGATCTCGGGAAATGCAGAAGAAATTTCTTAACAGAGGGTACCCACAAGCTGTTCTAGACAAATGTAATCAAAACCTTGAAAAATGAACTCCAAAGGTAGATAATAGAATGGTATTTTCATCCCAATATAGCATTCATTGTAACTCAATTGCTAAAATTATAAATAAGCATTGGCCTATTCAAAAATGCAATAGTCAAGTTAAGGAGTTCCAAGAAAAACCAATCATCGCGTATAAAAGGGTTAGGAATTTGAGAGATTACTTTGTTAGGTCTGATATAGGCCCATCAAAAAAGAAAGAGCAGAGGTATTTAGGCAAAATGAACTTAGGTTGCTTACCCCTGTTTGGGATGTATGAGCTGTAGCTCAATCATTAAAGGAAAATATTTTTTTCCATCCAAGAAGTGGTCAAAAACTAAGACTTTTTTTCACATGTGAGACATTTGCTGTCTATCTAATCAAGTGTCCCTGTTCCCTCATCTATATTGGTGAGAAAAGTCAGAGAATGAGTCAGCACCGCTCCAATATTAGATGTGAGGACAGGGAAGCACCAGTATCTAACCATTTTTTCGAAAAAGGACATAGTATTAGTCAGTTAAGGTGGCAAATAATTGATCATGTGGGCCCTCAGGAAGGGAGGTGAGAGTGAAAAGCTACTTAAAAAGAAAGAAATGTATTGGATAAATAGACTAGGAACGTTGGTCCCATATGGAATGAATAGGGACTTTGGTCAGTATTCTGGTAATCTGTGAAATATAGGTTAGTAATAATGGTAAATTGTAAATAGCTTGGTTATTTATTTAGATAGTTTATAAAAATAAAATTTGAGAAATTTAAAAGGGCAATAATAAATGAAATGATTGCCTTTAAATGTTCAATGTATTAAGGTGTGTAAATAGTTAAAAACACATGGTGGCGCTAGAGAGAGGTTTTGAAAATGGCGCCAAACCTATTAGCTTTAAAAAGAGGCATTTCAGTTTACTGTGTGTATAGCATGATTAAGTGATATCTATCACGAAACGTTGCTGTTTTGGTCAAATAAAGACTTTTTAAATATATCTGGTGCTGTGGACACATTGTTTCGTAGAGTGATTAAAGTGGAATGGGTAGTTTCCACAGTCTGCACGAGCACAGAGAAAGTTACCAGCAGTTGTTCCAAGATTTTGAGAAACAGAACTGGAGCACAGGTAAAATCGGCTGAATAGAAAAGTTATTAACCTGCTCTCGCCTAAATTAATCCGAAAAATCTGGCTTGTTTAGGGAGGCTTGAGGACGGGTTTAAAGGATTACTTTCCTTTTTTTTTTTTTTAAGTCTAAAACGGAACATAGATTTTGCATATAAAATATGATATAAATGTAAAGTACCTTCTTGTTTTGTAACGAAGCTCCCTTTTGCCGTAAAAGTATATTTTATTTTATGGCCATGACATCACGTCATCCAGCCCACAAATGTGGGCCGTCTAAGGGCTAACAAACTCGCCAATCATAGCTCTTGATTTTGCATATAACTTACATATATTATTGGCATTCAACGCATGCGCAATAACATTTCCTTTCTCTCGCATGCGCGCATTGGGGCACTCAAGCCAAGATGATAGCTGACAGGACGATGACATTGACTGCGCAGCGAAGTCTATGATGTTGCGCTAACTCGCGCATGCGCAATGCGTCTCGGAGTCGCCATGTTCCAACTGCAGTTGTCAGCCCGGATTGGGAATCCGTAACGGCAGACAACTAAGTGGGTTTGGAAAAATTAATTATTTCAAAATTATATATTGTTTAAACGGTGCATATTTAATATAGCATCCCCATTACAAAAATGTTTATTTACATGTATACTTGTGTGACATACCCATTACAAATCTGACTACAGTGTCCCTTTAAGAAACAGTGCTATAGAATTAAATCAGTCAAGTTTTGACATTTGTAACCCATTGATGCCGTAAGGACTTTCCATGCTGTCCTAAAAGCGTTGGGCTTTTATGTCTTCAGGCCAGTGTGGAAAGTCCTAAGGTTTTGCTCCTCTCCCTGTAGAGACTCCGAGAATGCGACTGGGACGTTCCTAGCAACACAGGCAGTTCCTCAGAGCACAGTTTGAGTCATGATTGCAGTGATGATCATGTGACTTCTATTTTTTTAACTTGGATGGTTGCCTCTGTCCTGAAGTGGTTAAAACAAACTAATACTTTTTACTGCAGTTATTTTTCAATATTCAGACTACTTTTTTCTGTGTAAAAAAAAACACAAAAGCTTAAATGCCTTTATAGGAAGACTGACAAAATGACACTTCAAAGACTTGAATAGAGCATGTTTTAAAAAAAAAAAAACCTACCATTATCAAAATGTGCACAGGCTTTATATTCACACTTTTGGAGGCACCAGCTCCTATTGAGCAATTGCAAGAGTTTACAGTAAATATGTATGTGATTGGCTGATGGCTGTCATGTACAGGGAGAAGACATTGAAGCTACTTTGACATTTCTTTGCATGGTCTTATTTTTTTATTTTTTTTATTTAGAATTTTGTGATTATGCAAATCTACTATATTGTCCTTTAAATTTCATAAACTAGATACAGGTACAAATCCCCCAAATCTGGAATTCCAAAATTATTCTTAAATCCAAACTTTTTAATTAAAAAAAAAATTAAAAAAAATCTTTACCTGCTTAGAAGTCACAATCTTCTCTGCCTGTATGTTTGTTTTTTGTTTTAAAATGTGTTAGGTTTGCCACCTTTTAACTTAAAAAAAATACCAGCCATGGATGAGGGTCGGAGCCACAAGAGGCAGATTCACGCAATGTTGCAAGCCCCTACAAGTTGGAAATGCATAATGTCACCTTTTTGGCTATGGTTGTTTCCCACCAAACCGTGACATTTGCATGTCCATGTCGGACTCAGCTTCAAACTCTGACACACAAATGGAAATCCAAACGGTCTGGTTCATGCCAGAACTGGTGGCAACCCTAAACTCTGCCCACGGTTGGCATACCCAGATTGTGCCCAAACTTACTCTCGTCACAATGGCCCTGCCTCTCCCGTTGTGGTCACACCCACTAAACACTGGTGAACTATACCCAAAATATCCCATATCATTTATTTGTATAGCGCCACCAAATTCTGTAGCGCTGGGTACAGTGATAAAGGTATACAATGACAAGGATTTGTGATAAAATACAAAACTGAACAAATCTAGTACAGGAGGAAGAGGGCCCTGCTCCGGAGAGCTCAGTCTACAGGTTTAGGATGAAGATACATAAGGTTGGGGGTTGCTTGTCACATCAGTTGTAGTTGCAGCAGTGAGTCATACAGTTCATGTATTAGTTTGGTTAAAATGAGAGATGGTAAGCTTCTCTGAATAGGTGGGTTTTCAAGGAGCGTCTGAAGGTATACAAAGTTGGAGACAGTTTTTTGGAGCGGGGTAGAGAGTTCTAGAGGACAGGAGCAGCACGTGCAAAGTCTTCGATACGGGAGTGGGATATAGAGGTAACAGGTGTGGAGAGACATAGGCCAGAGGTTGATCGAAGAGGACGGGATGGGGAATATTTCACGATGAGAGGAAATATAGTTGGGAGTTAGACTGTTTAGTGCTTTGTAAGTTAGGGTTAATACTTTAAATTGTATTCTGGAGTGTATGAGCAGCTGATGTAGATTGGCTGAGCAGAAGCATTCATAATAGATTGGAGGGAGGAGAGGCAGTGTTTTGGAAGGCCATTTAGAAGTAGATTGCAATAATGCGTGACAAAATGAGGGAATGAATAAGTATTTTTGTAGTTTTTTGAGTAAGGAAGGGATGAATTCTGGAAATGTGTAGGTGTGAATGGCAGGATTTGGTAAGCACTTGTATATGTGGGTTGAATGTGAGCTCTGAGTCTAGTGTGACCCCAAGACAGCGGACCTGGGATGAGGTGTTGAGAATAGTCTCCGACCATCAGAGAAATGTCAGGTGTTGGATGTCTCAAAGAGGGGGGAATAAGAAGCAGCTCAGTTTTGGACAGATTGAGTTGGAGGTAGTGTGAAGACGTCCAAGAGGAAATTGCAGAGTGGCAGTTGGAAATCTGGTTGAGTAAAGATGGAGAGATATCAGAGAGGAAAGATAGATTTGGGTATCAGCATGTGGTAGTGGAATCCAAAGGAAGCTATAAGTTTTCCAAAGGAGGATGTATAGAAAGAGAAAAGCAAGGGACCCAAGACAGAGCCTTGCGGTACCCTGAGGGAGGCAAAGGATCACAAAATATGTTAAAGGAAACTGAAAACGAGCGTTTTGAGAGATATGAGGCAAACCAGGAGAGGGCTGTCTCTCGGATACCAAATGAACGTAGTATTTTTAGGAGGAGAGGATGGTCAACTGTGTCAAAGGCAGCGGACAGGTCAAGAAGAATTAGTAAGGAGTAGTGGCCCTTTGCTTTAGCTGATAAAAGGTAATTTGTTACTTTAGTAAGAGCAGTTTCTGTTGAGTGTTTAGGGTGGAAACCAGATTGTAGTGGATGAAGTATGGAGTTAGTTGTGAGAAATTGAGTTAGCCGATTATAATCCAATCATTTTGAAGCAAAGGGAGACAAGTAAGGAGACCGGTCGATAGTTTGAAGGGGTCAAGCGAGGGCTTTTTGTCAGGGTTTTTTCCCTGTTGTGTTTGCCATGTGCTGCTGGCAGCCATTTTACTCACCTCTCTTCCTGACTTGGTGCATTGTGGGGGATGCTGCTCATTTCCTGCACTTCCTTTTATGGCCAGACTGGTGTGCATCATCCATGTGAGACAGGATGCAGTCTCAGAATTGTGATGTCATCACTTATTATTTAAAGGGCCTCTGTTCAGTATGCTTTGCCTTTGCGTTGTCTGAGACCTGTTTGTGAGAGTTCCTGTGTATTACCTGGCTGCCTGACGTCCTTCCTGGTTCCTGATCTCTGGCTTGTTCCTGACTCTGCTGTTTTCCTTGTTCCTGATTGCGTTGCGGCTTGTCTGACTATTCGCTTTGGCTCCTGACTCGGCTCGTCTGACTACCAGCTCTGGTTTTGACTCCTGACTTGTTATTTGACTTGTGGACTTTTTTATTATTTTTTTCTATTAATAAAGGTGTGATTATTTTTGCACTTCTCGTCTCAGTCTGATTCCTGGCACCCTGACATTACGCAAAGGCCATGAATCCTGATGCTGCTAATTATCCACCTTTACCTGCCATCATTTCCAGGATGGATGTACAGGATCACCGCTTGGATCAATTTGCACTAGCCCTGCAAACCCTGCTGACTCGCACTGCACATTTGGACCAAAGTGTCCCGCAAGTTATGGCTGCTCCTGTTTCCGCTGCTGCACCTATGCCTACCAGGAGCATGTCCAGTTCTGCACCTCTACCTCAGCGATATGGAGGCAATCCTATTCAGTGCAGAGGGTTTTTGAACCATGTGGGCATTTACTTTGAGATGTTACCTCAGGCGTTTCCCTCTGACAGAGCTAAGGTGGGGTTTCTCATCTCGTTACTCTCTGACACAGCTCTTACCTGGGTAATCCCTTGTGGGAGACTAATAAACCTGTGATTTCAAATTACCCTGAATTTGTGGCCTCCTTTCAAAGGGTATTTAATGTTCCGGCTCGCTCCTCCTCTGCTGCTAAACGACTCATCTCCATTCAGCAAGGTACAAGATCTGTTGCTCAGTATGCTATTGAGTTCCGTACGTTTGCCGCAGAGGTAGGTTGGAACAATGAAGCCCTTGTTGCCGCCTTCTTTCATGGGCTCTCTGATGCGATTAAAGACGAAGTTGCTGCCAGAGATTTACCAGAGGATCTCGAGGCATTGGTGTCTTTTTTGATCCTAATTGACATCAGACTCAAAGAGAGGCCCTCTTTCAAGGAGTGCTTGCGGAAGCCTCCTGTTCTGTTGTCTCCTACGTGTTCGTTCCCACCCATGCCTCCCTCTCCTCCCATGCCTCCTGGTCCCGAGTCACCAAGTACTGCTGAGCCGATGCAGTTGGGATTCACACGTCTCTCCGCGGCGCAGAGGGCCTTTAGGAGGAGGGAGGGGCTCTGCCTCTATTGTGGGTTACATGGCCACCTTTTGAAGTCTTGTCCTACACGGCCGGGAAACGCTCACACCTAAGGTCCTGTCGGGGGCAGACCTTGGGTGGTTTATCCTCGTCCCCGGAACCACTTAAGGAGAAACCTTTGATCACGGTTGTCCTTTCCTGGGTGGACTCCTCCATAGTCACTCAGGCTCTTGTTGACTCTGGTGCTGCGGGCTATTTCATTGACAGTGCTTTTGTATCAAAACACTCCATTCCTGTTTTGCCTCGGTCCGTTCCGCTTGCTATTGAGGCCATTGATGGCAGGCCCCTTCAACCCGCACTCATTACTCACGAAACTGCTCCGTTGTCCATGGCTGTCGGGGCTCTCCATTTTGAAACCCTCCAGTTCCAGGTGATAAACTCTCCGCATTTTCCAGTTGTTCTGGGTTATCCCTGGCTCCAAAAGCACAATCCCAGTCTCAACTGGCGCAGGTCCGAAATTTTGTCGTGGTCCCCGCAATGTATTTCCACTTGTCTTCGGAAACCAGTTAAAGTCTTGTGCACTTCTTCGGTATCTCAATTGCCAGAGGAGTACCGTGAGTTCCTAGACGTGTTTGACAAGGTGCGTGCTGGTACGTTGCCTCCTCACCGGTCTTACGATTGTGCCATAGACCTGCAACCCGGAGCCATTCCTCCTCGGGCCGGGTGTACCCTCTGTCTGTTGCAGAGAATTGTGCTATGGAGGAGTATGTTGCCGATGCTCTGTCGCGGGGAATCATCCGCAAATCCTGCTCTCGTGCAGGGGCTGGCTTCTTCTTTGTGAAGAAAAAGGGTGGCGAGTTAAGACCATGTATCGATTATAGGGGTCTTAATCGTCTTACCATTAAGAATGCTTACCCTATTCCGCTCATTACGTAACTCTTTGACCGCCTCAAGGGAGCTATGGTCTTTACTAAACTTGATTTGAGAGGAGCGTACACTCTCGTTAGAATTAAGGAGGGCCACAAATGGAAAACAGCATTTAACACCAGGAGCGGGCATTATGAGTATCTTGTAATGCCCTTTGGCCTATGTTATGCTCCTGCTGTTTTTCAGGAATTTATTAATGATGTCCTACGAGATATGTTGCAACAGTGTGTTGTGGTGTACTTAGACGACATCCTCATACACTCGCCCACACTTGAGGCTCATCGTTTGTTACACAGGTTCTTCAGAGACTACGTGAGAACGGCCTGTTTTGTAAACTCGAGAAATGTGAGTTCCATCAGACTCAAGTAACCTTCCTAGGTTATGTTATCTCCGTTGCAGGGTTCTCCATGGATCCTGACAAGTTATCTGCAGTTCTGCAGTGGCCTCGCCCAGTTGGTCTTTGGTCTATTCAACGTTTTTTGGGGTTCGCCAATTACTATAGAAAGTTTATTAAAAACTTTTCTTCCTTGGTCAAACCTATCACAGACATGACCCGTAAAGAGAATGATCCACTCCATTGGTCACCTACTGCCATAAAGGCCTTTGATAGTCTTAAGACTGCCTTTGCTGCCGCTCCAGTTCTGGCTCATCCTAACCATGTCCTGCCTTTCATTCTTGAGGTCGATGCATCTGAGACTGGAGTAGGTGCCCTCTTGTCTCAACGTCCTACGCCTGACGGTTCCTTGCATCCGTGTGGTTTCTTCTCTAAGAAATTGTCTCCAGCGGAGTGCAATTATGAAATTGGCGACAGGGAATTACTGGCCATAATTTTGGCACTCAAGGAATGGAGGCATCTTCTCGAGGGTACTAGCGTGCCAGTGCTCATTCTTACTGACCACAAGAATTTAACTTATCTATCTGAAGCAAAACGTTTGTTGCCCCGACAGGCCAGATGGGCACTATTTTTGTCTCGCCTCTGTCCAAGGAGGAGTCTGTACCTACTCCTGTTATACCTCCTGACCATATTTTGGCTATCACACGTACTAATTTGACTTCTCCCTTGGGGGAGGAGATCCTGGCTGCACAAACTAATGCACCTCCTGAGAAACCTAGTGGTAAGTGTTTTGTTCCTGAGAATCTTCGAACTAATCTTTTGCACACTTACCACTATCCTAAAGCCGCAGGTCACCCAGGCAAGAACCAAATGATTTGGTCTGTCACTCGACAATTCTGGTGGCCAGGTCTTCGTTCTGATGTTGCTGCGTATGTGCACAGAATAAGACTCCTCGACATCTTCCTGTGGGTCTTCTTCAACCTATTGCTAATGGTGAGCGTCCGTGGACACATCTTTCCATGGACTTCATTGTCGAGCTCCCTATTTCCAATGGCAATACTGTTATCCTTATGGTGGTTGACCGTTTTTCTAAAATGTCACATTGCATTCCCTTGATGAAGCTGCCTACTGCTCAGGAGCTTGCTTCAATGTTTGCCCGGGAGGTCTTCCGTTTACATGGGTTACCCAAGGAGATAGTGTTGAACCGGGGTAGCCAGTTTGTCTCCAGATTTTGGCGTTCCTTTTGTACTGAAATGGGGATCCAGCTTTCCTTCTCCTCGGCATATCACCCTCAATCCAATGGGGCTGCGGAACGGTCTAATCAAGCTCTGGAACAGTTCCTCCGTTGCTATGTCTCTTGATCACCACAACAATTGGTCTGAACTGTTACCTTGGGCAGAGTTTGCTCGTAAAAGTGCTATTAATGCTTCCTCCAAGTTATCCCCGTTCATGGCGAATTATGGGTTTCAACCATCCTTGTTGCCCGATTCATTCATGTCTCAGGGTATTCCGGCTTTGGAGGAGCATCTCCGGCAACTGCGTTCCACGTGGGTGCAGATTCAGGATTGCCTTCATCGTTCTATGCAGCGCCAAAAGTTCCAGGCTGATCGTAGGCGTCTGCCTGCACCTTCCTACCAGGTTGGTGAGAGAGTTTGGCTGTCCTCCCGCAACTTGAACCTTTGTGTGCCTTCCAATAAATTGGCTCCCCGATATGTTGGTCCTTTTCGAATACTCCGATGGGTTAATCCTGTGGCCTACGCTCTTGACCTTCCTCCTGCTATGCGCATCTCCAATGTTTTTCATGTCTCCCTCTTGAAACCATTGGTTTGTAATCGGTTTACCACTGTGTTGCCTCGTCCCCGTCCTATCTTTGTTGACAACCATGAGGAGTATCAGGTCAGCAGCATTATTGATTCTCGTATGTCCAGGGGCCGCGTACAGTATTTGGTTCACTGGAGGGGCTACGGTCCGGAGGAGCGTTCTTGGGTTCCCTCCTCTGATGTTCATGCTCCCGCCCTCCTCCGTGCCTTCCATGCCCCTTTCCCCAATAAGCCTTTTGTCCTCCCGCGGGGGAGGGGTCGTTGAGGGGAGGGTACTGTCAGGGTTTTTTCCCTGTTGTGTTTGCCATGTGCTGCTGGCAGCCATTTTACTCACCTCTCTTCCTGACTTGGTGCATTGTGGGGGATGCTGATCATTTCCTGCACTTCCTTTAAGGCCAGACTGGTGTGCATCATCAATG
Organism: Bombina bombina; assembly: GCF_027579735.1. Taxonomy (NCBI): domain Eukaryota; kingdom Metazoa; phylum Chordata; class Amphibia; order Anura; family Bombinatoridae; genus Bombina; species Bombina bombina. Next base: position 550,456,340 of record NC_069505.1, on the reverse strand, counting down.
TGAGACAGGGTGCAGTCTCAGAATTGTGATGTCATCACTTATTATTTAAAGGGCCTCTGTTCAGTATGTTTTGCCTTTGCGTTGTCTCAGACCTGTTTGTGAGAGTTCCTGTGTATTACCTGGCTGCCTGACGTCCTTCCTAGTTCCTGATCTCTGGCTTGTTCCTGACTCTGCTGTTTTCCTTGTTCCTGATTCCGGCTTGTCTGACTATTCGCTTTGGCTTCTGACTCGGCTCGTCTGACTACCAGCTCTGGTTTTGACTCCTGACTTGTTATTTGACTTGTGGACTTTTTTATTATTTTTTGCTATAAATAAAGGTGTGATTATTTTTGCACTTCTCGTCTCAGTCTGATTCCTGGCACCCTGACACTTTTTTAGGATTGATATGATTGACGCATGCTTGAAGGTATCCAGAAATGTGCCAGCAGTGAGAGATTGGTTAAAGAGATGAGTTAGGGTAGGGGTTAGTGAAGCAGAGAGAGAAGTTGTGAAGGAATAGGGTCAAGTGGGCAGGTTATGAGATGAGCCAAGGATAGGAGTACAGAGACTTATTCCTCTGTTACAGGAGGGAAGTAGCATAGAGTTTTGTTAATAGAAGGGGTGGGTAGGATTGCTGGGTTTGATGGGTATATATTTTTTCTAATGGTGTCAATTTTATTTTTTAAGTGATCAGCAATAATCTGAGCAGTGAGGTTGGTAGTGGGTGGGGGTGCAGTCCTCCACTGCCGTTTAGCAACCCATGAACATCGCTGAAGATATCTGGTCTGTTTGGTGTGCGACAGTTGCTGTCGAGTGATTGATGTACATCGAAGAGTGGAGGGTGCAGCTTTGTCAAGTGTTGATTTTAGTGCCGAATTATACTGTAAAGCCACGAGGTTTGGGCAAGAGAGGGATGAAATGTTGGAGAGCAGAGGATTCAGTTGAGTGGAAAAGTCTGTGAGATCCAAGTTATTTAAATTCCTGCAAGGTAGCAGTTTTGGGGGGGTTTGCTAAGATGAAGTAGCTAGAGTAAGAGAGAAATTTAGTAGATGGTTGTCAGAGAGAGGAAAGGGGAAGTTAAGGAAGTTGGAAACGGCACAGAGATTAGTGAAGACCAGGTCTATGGAGTTGTCTTCCTTCACAGTGGGTTGGAGATGTTGTCCAAAAGAGGTGGTAAGGGATAGAAGTTTAGAGGCAGCAGGCATGTTAGTGCTTTATGGAGAGAAAAATTCAGACAGCAAGCATATCTATTAATGACCAATACAATATTGCTACTATATATATATATATATATATTTAGCTGGATCACCTTTTCGGACATATTATTAACACAACAGATTGCCTAAGCATTACTGTAGCATTGAACAGCTGCTTATTTTCAGTGTATTTCTTTACAATAAATTGTTAGTGTAGGTCTTTAACAGCACTGGAACAAACAGCCTATTGAGAATTTAACCCTGCGGCACTTAGTAAACTACATAATGAAAACCACGTAGACAGGAAAAAAAACAGCACTGTGTAAGAACGAGCTATTAGATTTATAAATAATTGTTTCAAAATGTTTGAATATTTAATACCACTGGCTCAGCCATGTATGTATTGTGGTATAGGTGTGATACTCAGAGTTCGTCAAGTTGAAAAGCTGTTATTTCTTGGAATTTAACTCACATACTGTTATATAGTCACTGTAGCGGACAGCTGGTTCCTTCTGAGCTCCTCAATAGTCCTTGCCTTCCCCACGTTTGCTGCATGTGACATAGCGTGCTGCAGACATTACGTGACGTCACTCCTCAGGCAGCTGCTCTGTTTGTGGGACCAATCAAGTTCCTTCCAATTCCGCTCCGGTGGTGCACCGTTCTCTGGTTAGTGAATAGAAAGAGTGAGTTTAATTATTTCCATTAGATTAAAAAACAAAAACGGCTTTTATATTGCCTGTATTTTTACTAATGCTGGCACCAGCTCTGGCTCCCAATCAACGATTACTGGCTGTGCGAGTAAAATACCAGCTGGGTGGCAACCCTAGTATATATATATATATATATATATATATATATATATATATGTGTATATATATATATATATATTTTTTAACCCACAAATATTAACTTTCTGACTGCAATATTGTACTATATTTCTGATGGTACTATGTATACAAAAGTATTAAAAAATGGTATAAAAAAACCTTGAGGTTACATGTATGACTTCAAAATATTGCCTAACTGACTTAAGATTTTGTTAACACTTGGTTCCATTCCTTCTCCTAACTGTCCCATTTTAAAGATGCAAATATTCCAAAATCAAAAGTTTTTCTGGTCCCAAGTAGTTCATATAAAGAAAACAAAGAACAGGGTGCCCCCAATGGTGTGATATCTTTAGACTTCAAAGATGTGATAAGTGATAAAAGAAACATACACACAGATTGTTATGCACTCAAACAGTGCAATTGAGGCAGGCTGGACCGTTGTGTGAGGTCTCAAATCTTGTGCAGGAACGATGACCCACAGCCTGTATTAGGAGAGGGAAAGAGGACCAATACTGCTGACTTATGAAACCTTGGATCCAATGTTGGAAAACTGGTACCAATCCCCAGAGCAGATATCTGGAAAGGAAAAGGTGGCCCAAAACAGACACTGCTCAAAGTGCGATATCCTCCTTTCAGAAAGAACTGTCTCCCACTGAATCTGCTGCAGAGTGTGTCACACTCTGCAGCAGATTCAGTGGGAGACAGTTCTTTCTGAAAAGCCTATATGGCAGCCAAGTCCAGCCTACCTGTGCCCATTGTCTACTTATGCCCATATATAAGATTGAGAGCACAGGGTACTCACATATAGCTGAAGCACCCTAATTTGATGATAGGAACGTTCTGGAGACTCACAGTGCTCCAGCTCAATGATGGTCAGTAATGCTTCTCAGGCTTAGTGTTAAATCAGTCTCATCCATAGGTAGCATAAAGTAGGCACATATTGGAAATTTTTTGTGTAAAATCAATTTTAATAAAAAACATTTAAAAAAATGAAACTAGATGAGGATTATGCTAAAAGGTTAGTCTAATAAGGGTAAGATACAGAACATCAATGATTAGAATATTTTTTTTAAATACAATAAAAAGAATCAACAATAGAAATCAGGAGAATACAAGTAAATATAATAAAAATTCATATGGGAATAATAAATAAGGAAAGAGTGTAGCCATTAGATCAACTATACCTCATGCTACTAACCCTGAAAGGACAGATATAATTTCTACCTCTAAAAGATATCAAGTACTATCTGATGAGACCCTAAACGCTAGAACCTCTGAACCATCTTACTCCAAAAGAGAAATAAATAATAGATCAAAGAGAAGACCTTCCACCTCTTCTGATTTTTTTAGGGGTAAACCAAAATTTGGCCCCATTATGGCAGAGAAACCATCCCCCACAAAAATAAAAAAGACCATACATAAATGAGAAAGAGAGGGAAGGGGGAAACCCTCAAAAAAGAAAAACTATTAAAAATAAGAGATGGTATTTTCAACTGACGATAAGATCAGAATATTGGGAAGGGGGTCTCTCATTTTGTCCATCAAACACTCACAATATATTTGAATTATTTGTTGATTTAAATAAATTCACGAGGAAATTAATCTCTTCAGAGATACTTTGCTACAAAAAAAAATTTGAAAGGGAAAGAAATTGAAGGTAATCTAATTTTATTAGATCAAATAAAACCTAGAAATTTAGGAAGTGTGATTTACAGTGATCCCAATGAATTGGCCAATAGTCTTTTTGAAGGTTATTGACATACCACATTAGCTTCCCGCTCCACATTTAATCCGCACAAGAAAGATGTTTCATATATAGATCTATTTAAGCGATTAGTTATGGAAGATTTGAATAAGATTCCAAAACGTGTTTTAGGAAGAAACAATATTTGGCCCAATGAAAAGAGAGCAATTGAGAGGTTACTAAAAAATACAAATAAAAAAGAAAAACAGTACCTGACCCCCAACCACCCCTATGTACCTTTTTATTACCATCTACCCAAAATCCATAAAAGTCTTACGAGACCCTCAGGAGACCTATTATAGCAGGGATTAACAGCATTACTGACCATCTGAATATATTAATGTGTTTTTACATACATATGTAATTGGATTAGAATCATATATACGGGATACCACAGATTTATTGATTAAATTATCCACATATGAAAAAAAAGGATTGTATTTGTTTAACATGTGATTTCAGTGCTCTGTATTCCAGCATAACACACAGTTTAGGAATAGAAGCTATTAGATATTACTTGGATAGGGATATCTATATGCCTGAGAAGCACAAGGATTATATGACTGAGCTTATTTCATTCATACTTCAACGTAATTATTTATTTGGACGAGTATTATTTAAAAATCAAAGGAACGGCTCTGGGCACAAGGTTTGCCCCCATTTTCGCAAATTTATTTATGGGTTTGTTTGAGGAGACTTATGTGTACCATTCTATCTGGAGGGAGAACCTGTGTTCTATGGCTATTTTATTGATGACTTGTTTATATTCGAAGGGTCCGAAGAATCAGCCATACAATATGTCCAATATTTAAATAAAAATCATATGGGTATTTCCTTCACCTCCAACATACAAGTAACACAAGTAGAATTTTTAGATGTTGTTCTATCTTGGGGACCAAATAGAAGGGTCCATTCTAGAGTACATTTCAATTCAGTTGATAGTAACAATTTTCTGGACTTCCAAAGCAATCATTTAAGAAGTTGGAAAGAAAACATACCTTTTATAGCCAATTTCGGAGAATTTGCAGAAATTGTAATAATATAGATAGTTATGATGAATCTAGTAGTAGGATGGCTTGGGAGGTAGACAGGAATATCATACTTCAACCTAAACCTAAGGATAAATAAATTATTTATATTCTAAGACGGTAGGGACATATAGATGTGGACATAAGAGATGTTCATGTGTAAAAACATTATTATTATTATAATTTATTTATATAACGCCACAAAATTCCCCATCATACACTACTGGGGAAAATTTTCAAATAAAAGATCATTTAACCTGCAATTCCAGCTTTGTAATATATGTAATTATCTACAATTGTGGGTTATAATACTTGGGGGACATGACCCAGAATTTTTTTGGGAACGATTAACAGATTTGAGTAAAAAACCCTACTAAACTGTTCGAGAGGAACAGGGATGATCACCCCCATTTTCTGAAGATCAGAGACGCACTGAGGAAAGACCATCCTCTTTTGTGGCCTTTTTGATACACTGGACAAGAGAAATCTGCCTCTCAGAGGCCAAGACCTATTATTTCAGTAACCCTGGGAAATAATATCCTGAACCCAAAGGTCCTGAATGGATCTGGCCCATACTTCATGAAACAGATTTAGCCTGCCCCCTACCGGAGCGGATGTCATCCCTTCATGCAGACAGAGTTGGGAGTCAACTTCTTGGCTTTTTTGTTCTTATCCTAGCTGGGTGAAGAAGAGTTTCTTTTCAATCCTTTCGTCAGAATAAATCGCAAATGTCCCATTGTCCTACCCTTCTGTTTAGCCTTTTTATCCTGGGGAGGAAAACTCCCTTATCCCAGTGACAGTAGCTATAATAGAGTCCAAACCTGGACCAAATAAAGCCTTACCCTTAAAGGACAAGGAGAGCAATCAAGATTTTGAAACCATGTCAGTAGACCAAGATTTCAACCACCATGCCCTCCTTGCTAATACTGCGAGGCTGGTATTTTTAGTGTTGATCCGTACAATTTGAATTATTGCATCACAAATGAAGGAGTAAGCCGTCTATAGAGCCTGTATCCAGTCTTGAATATCTTCAAAGGGGGACTCAGATCAGCTCTGATAAAGAGCCCCACCAAAAGGCCACAGTTCCTGCCACTGCCGGTTTGAAAAGCAGTCCTCCTTGAACAAAAACCCTCCTTAGATATCCTTGGAGTTTCCTATCCATAGGGTCGGTCCTTGAAGGCAGAGCTATCCTCTAGTGTTTCTTTGAGCTAAAGAGATGGCACCATCTACTTTAGGAACTGTACTCCATAGCTCCAGATGAGCATCTGGAACAGGGAATAATTTCTTAAACAAAGGTGACAGAGAAAGGAACTCCAGGTTTATCCCATTCCTGGGAAATGTCTGTTAACAAGAATGTGACTGGAAAAACAGGACATGTCTTAAAGGGACAGTCAACTCCAAAAAACCTTTCATGATTCAAATAGGGCATGTAATTTTAAACAACTTTCAATTTACTTTTATCACCAATTTTGCTTTGTTCTCTTGGTATTCTTAGTTGAAAGTTAAACCTAGGAGGTTCATATGCTAATTTCTTAGACCTTGAAGGCCGCCTCTAATCTGAACCAGTTTTCACCACTAGAGGCCATTAGTTCATGTGTTTCATATAGATAACATTGAGCTCATGCACGTGAATTTACAGAGGAGTGAGCACTGATTGGCTAAAATGCAATTCTGTCAAAAGAACTGATATAAGGGGGCAGTCAGCAGAGGCTTAGATACAATGTAATTACAGAGGTAAAACGTAGTATTATAACTGTGTTGGTTATGCAAAACTGGGAAATGGGTAATTAAGGGATTATCTATCTTTTAAAACAGAAATTCTGGTGTTGACTGTCCCTTTAAGTATTTATTTTTGTCAATGAACTTTTCCACTGTGTCCCCCTCAGCAGTCATCAGCTCCTCGTTGGTCCATCTCACCCCCGCTATCCAATTTCCCCATAAGACTCTCATATATAACCCCCTTTGATAAGAAGCTTCAAAAGAGCCAGGGATAATACGGCGTCAGCCACTAAGCTCAGGCTAGCGTGCCTTACCCCCTCCTTCCGCTGGACAAAAATGATAAGGACCAGTACTCAGCAAGAGTAAATACTCCTGTGATGTAGCGGAGCGAGGGAAGACTAGGGCGGAGTGCACCTCAAGGTGGGAAATAAAATTCCTCCTCCTGCAGGTTGTTCCCATAATAGTGCCTGTTAGAGGGATTGCAAGATCTGAGAAATCTCCGCTTGCCATGGAGGCACAAGAAACCCAAAGAAAGCACGGAGCAGAGCAAAAAACGTTAAGGAGGCTTATATGCCCATAACACACACCTTCACATTTTGAGTTAAGTGCATATCATAAAAGGGTCAACTGAGGTAAAAGTGTGTGTGTGTTGGGGGGGGGGGAGTGTAAAAAAAAAAAGCTTCTAAGTATTTTAGTAAAATTTCCAAAAATCTGCAAAATTACTTACACTGCTCCACCCCGCTTATCAGTGTCCTAGTGCAAACCTTGTGGAATCATATCAAAGTGTGCATGTGAGGATAATTACTTATGCAAGCAAGGGGGGAGGTGAGAAGGGACAGCAGGTACTGCTACTGTTTGTTGCAAAGATGCTTGCTCATTTCCATGGGGATAATGTCACATGCTTTGTGAAAGCTTCAGCATTATATTGTGCACTGCTTTAGTCAGGTGTCATGTGACTCTGCCCCCTACCGTGCATGAGTGCATTCTGAAGAAGCTACGGCCTGGATAGCACCTTCCATATATGGAAATGCCCAGGGGGAGCTTGCTGCAAAGAAAACTATGTCTGAATTAAAGGGGTTAATGGAACATAAAACCCAACCCTTTTTGCAGGAAAGCGTTTGCTGCATTATATATTTAGAAACTTATGTTAGTTCATACTGTTTTATGTCCCTTTATCCAGAGGCTGTACAGTGAAGGGGAAGTAGGAGTGATAGTTAAATGCTCTTGTTGGGGGCGTCTGCGTCCTCTTGGTGGCCAGGTGATGTAATTCCCATATGTTAGAACAGATTTTCGTGGGCTTTCACTATCATTAGAAATAGAATTTTTGCATAATACTTCCATTATCAAAAAGGCTTCTAGCACGTTAGTTTCAGTGGTATACACACATATCCTGTGAAAGCCCATGCACCAAAATTCAAGCTCAGCATTGTCAGTAGTATATTGCTTCTGCGAAAAAAAATTTTGTTAAACAAGTCACTTCTGACTGAGCAGGCATGGTTTACTTTAACCCCTTAGTGACCAGACCATTTTTCTTACCGTTAAGGACCAGGGCTATTTTTAAATTTCTGCGGTGTTTGTGTTTAGCTGTAATTTTCCTTTTTAATCATTTACTGTATTCACACATATTATATACCATTTTGCTCGCCATTAAATGGACTTTCATCATATCATATAATTTACTATAATTTTTTTTAATAAAATATGATGAAAAAAACACACACTTTTTCTAACTTCGACCACCAAAAAACACCGATGCTAAATAGTTTCTAAATTTTGTCCTGAGTTTAGAAATACCCAATGTTTACATATTCTTTGCAGGTTATAGGGCAATAAGTACAAGTAGTAGTTTGCTATTTCCGAACAATTTTCCCCCCCCCAAAATTAGCGATAGTTACATTGGAACACTGATATCTTTCAGGAATCCCTGAATAACCCTTCACATATATATATATATATATATATATATATATATATATATATATATATATATATATATATTTAGTAGACAACCCAAAGTATTGATCTAGGCCCATTTTGATATATTTCATGCCACCATTTCACCGCCAAATTTGATCAAATAATAATAATAAAAAAAAAAAGTTAACTTACACAAACTTTAGGTTTCTTACTGAAATTTTTTACAAACAGCGTGTGCAATTATGTTACAAATTGTTGTAAATGCTTCTCTGGGATCCCCTTTGTTCAGAAATAGCAGACATATATGGCTTATGTCCAGCAGTGAAGGGGTTAATTTTAGCTTTAGTGTAGAGATCAGCCTCCCACCTCCCACCCCCTGATCCCTCTCAAACAGCTCTTCCCTACCCCACAATTGTCACCCCCATCTTAAGTACTGGCAGAAAGTCTGCCAGTACTAAAATAAAATGCTTTTTTTAAATATAATTTTTATTTATATATATTTTGCAGTGTAGGATCCCCCCTTAGCCCCCAACCTCCCTGACCCCCCCCCCCAAAACAGCTCCCTAACACTCCCCCCTCTACCTATTTGCCGCCATCTTGGGTACTGGCAGCTGTCTACCCGTACCTAGTTTGCTAAAAATTAGGCTTTTTTTTTTTTTTTAATTAACAACCCAATTTCTTTCCAATGGCATGGAGAGTCCACAAATCCATTCCATTACTAGTGGGAATTCAACTCCTGGCCACCACGGGGAAGCAAAGAACACCCCAGCAGAGCTGTTAAGTATCACTCCCACTTCCCATAACTCCCAGTCGTTCTTTGCTTCGTACATTGTAGGGGGTGTGTGAAGATGTGTCTGAAGAAAATCAACTATTTAATCCTTTAATGGGTAATTTTCCCTGCAAGTAAGGATTGGAGCTATGCTGTGTCTATGTCAAACTATTTAGTAAGAGTAATGGTGGCTTTAGCAGTTAGAAGGCGGCAAGGTGGTCCTTGCTTTAATTCTAACATCAATGCTACCCCATTTGATAGAAAACCGGTGTTGGTTACTCTGTTTCTTTTATCCTCAGGTCCCTGTCAGCGATCAAGTGAGGCTGTCAAACCTGGGAGATTGTATCTGCCCTGCAGCTAAAGTTCCTAGGTCAGGATGAGGTTTTTTTCTGCCAGAAGAGGTTATTTTTCTGCCAGACCAGGGGCTGCAAGACTGGTAAGTTCCTTGATTACCCTTTTCCCCTCTATGACTTGTGGTCTATGAGGGGTGACTTAAAACTCAGGGGAGTTTCTCTTAAGGGTGGGGGATTTTTGCCACTTTACTAACTAATGTCAGTGGGGCAGACATTATTGGAACCTAGAGGCATTAGTATGAAGCATTTCAGACTCAGCTTCTTAAATGCCGGTATTGTGTCGAAACCGATGACTATCAAAATTGTGAATCAGCATTTTCAAGAACTCCGCCCACACATCGCAAGTAACCAAACATTACGCCTAACCTATTAAAATGGAGTACTAATATATTAACCCATTACAATAATATACTTTATCTTATTTTATACACCAGAAAATAACTGCTGTTAAGGACGAAAAAATAACTGATCCACAAATAGGCTATTTAACAAAAGCAGCTCCACAAATCCGTTATTTTCAATTTAAATAACAGCTCCAAAAATCCGGTGCCGGACTGGGAAATCAGACCGGCCCCGGAAATTTGTATAGACCGGCATAGCCACACACCCTCAGCCCCCCCCCTTCTCTGGCCCAGACCCTCCCCCTCCAGCCCCCCCTCCTTCCCTTTCTGGAAGGAATTGGAAAGGGATCTGGAAGGAAAGGGCTATCCTGTTCCACACTAGTGGTAGTTCTTGAGTACTTAGTGACAGCTCACATTCTAACACCAGCTCACTCACTCCATTTGAATAGCAGGATAACTGCTCTCAATCCTCAAATCAATAAAACGCACAGGTACTGCAATCAGCAAGCAAGTCAAGTATTTGCAATCAGCACAATATAAACATTCCAATTGATCTCAGGGGGCAGTGTATAGGATCACTATCCCATCTTATCTGACACATTCCCCAAAAGTGCCCCGACCCCTACAAGCAATCTGTCAATCCTACCCCACCCTTTCTTCAATATTAAACCCTTTAAAAAAAAAAAGGCATGGGGCATTTAAAACTCCCTCCAGCGGCTCTGATCTGACAGCATTAAGAAGTATTTCCTAAAATGTCCCTCAGTGCTATGAGCCCTAGAATTTTTGGGGTGCACCGTGCATTCTATTTATATGGGGTAAAGTTCCAGGAAGTCATTACTTACCTTTTTCTTGCAAAGGCATATTCACATTCTCTCTGCTGACCTGGGTGACTATGGACGGATTGTCCATTACAACTCCAGAGAGCTCTGGGCTGCTGCCGTTTCCACAACTTTTACTTCTTTCCCACTCTCGGTTTTAAATTTGTTTCAAGGGACCCCGTTAAGGCGGCGATACTGCCTTCTCCCTGTGGGGGCGCCCAGCGTTGGCTGGATGTCGGGTAACAAAGGGGAGGGACTGAAAGCAGCGCTGGCGAGAGACAGGGATACAAATTCTAATGGGGGATACCGGATACAGAATCTGTTGGAATGCCGGCTCCTCAGTAGGATTACTGTCTGATGGGCGGTGATGTAAACAGCGATGCGATTGCGGCTATGGAATTGGAAATAGCTGAGCGGCAGCCCGCTGCACTCCCTCAAAAGTGACTAGTGAGTCACAACTTTGCTGCTCTCCCCCCCACACACTTCTGCAGCTGCCCCAGCCCAGCCTCTGCCGGCCCACAGAGATTTTTCTCGGTATCCCGGCGGCCCAATCCGGCCCTGCAAAAATCCACTCGTTTTTAAAAATATAACAGCTCATCTACAACTCCAGTCCGCTATTTTCAAATTAAATAACAGCTCCAAAAAGCCACTAGTTTTTGAAAATATAACAGCTCCTCTACAACTCCGCTCTTTCTACACAAAAACATATGGGAGGTAGCTGGGTGGAGTTTTGGAGGAGTGGGAGGTAGCCTGGGCGGAGGTTAGGTGTAGTGTTTGGTTACTCGAGATGTGTGGGCGGAGTTCTGGAAAATGCTGATTCCCAATTTTGATAGTCACCGGTTTCGACACAGCACATCTAGTGTCTATTTTTTAGCATCTCACCCTTCAGAGTACTGCCTGTTTCTTATCAGATATCTGTGTCTGTTATTAGCCAATTATGTGTATATGTAGTCATATACTCTGACTGTTATTCTCATAAGTTTTATATCCCTCTAAGATGGGAATTAAAGGGGTTTTAGTACTGTACAGATTTAGCTTTTCTTTCTTTTTTTGTGTTGAAATTGCTTTTATTAGCAGATGTTAGATATTACAATTTAGCATATTACATATTAATACATTTTTACATATAATTTAATGTCTCATACAGAAGAAATCTATTCCAACTGACCATCTATAACTCTTAAAACAATCAACTGAGGAAACTCTAATAAGGATAAAGTCAACACATCAACTATCATGGTCATTCCCATGTGGTTATGGGATCTTCTATTTCTAGCACTGCCATATTTCAAAGGTTTGGAATGTACCAACAACACAGAATTGTAAAAGAACTTTCTCATCATGTTCCCTGTGGATATCTCTGTCTAGCTTCCCAATACATGATCCAGGGTTCCCAAATTGCCTAAAAAGATCTATATTAGAGAGCATATCCACGGCTGCCTTAGTCATTTTATAAATGTTCTATTTTTTGTTCAATCAGGTAGAAACCTGGTGGTTCTGTTTTCAAAAATTTAGCTATAGTTAATCTTACTGCAGTGTTTATTATCGCTATAAGTTTATTTTGCCTTAATGTAAGCCCTTCCATTGGGAAATGCAATAGCCCATGTTAGCTTTTCTTTCTTTGTTTATTGAAAGATTTTTCTAGCTTTTCCCCTTCTCTAGGGCCTTACATGCCTTTCTGTTGCAGCTTGTTGAGGACATAATTTTATTTATGCTTCCTGGTACCCTGGGATTATCTTAATTTTTGATGAGATTTTCTCTGTTTAGGGTTTTCTTTTCTATCACTAAGGTAGGAAGTCACTCGGGACCCTATTGTCAATCTGTCCTATGTAGCCCAAATTCACAATTTTTCAGTGTGGCTTTCATCCCAAAGGCCGTCCTTTGACGGGAGTCAGCCTGGGAATGCCAGGTACTGTTTGGCTTGGTTTGAATCCAGCTACTGGCACTATAGGTCCTCTTTGAGTCTATAACTCAATTTTATAGTCTTTTTAAATGAGTGACTTCTGATATTGTCTCCGATATTAAATTTTGTGTCCTGTTATAGATTTTTATGCCTAGTTGCTGGTACAGTCTCTTTATATATCGACTCCTTGTCCGATTTATTTTCGGAGGAGCCTACATTACAGAAGATCCAGGATAGGATCAGGACCTTTAAGCTGGTGTATCCTTTCTCTGGATACAGCATGCAAGTGGGTCGCTAGGGACTCAAGGGAGCTGTGGCTTAGTGGGTAGCTCCACTGCTCCTGAATCAGAAGTTTGTGGGTTTCACCCTATCCAGTCATGGGAACCCAGATAAAGCTCCTGGTTCCTCATCTGACATGTGCTTCAAAGATAAGCAAGCATTCCAAGGGTGGAAGTTTTTAGTAAGATTCTATCTTTACCGTTCTATTGTTAGAACTATATGGTTGAAGACTGGGTTTGCTGTTGCGACTTCCAAGTCTGAACTTCTGTCTCTTCCTTTTTCGGGCAAGACTTTATTTGGCCCGGGTCTGGCTGATATTTTTTCCTCAGTCTCTGGTAGACAGATAGCTTTCCTGCTATGGGATAAGAAGGCTAGACTTCCGAATATCCTGATTTCTGAAGCCTGATCATTCCTCAACCTCATAGAGGTCTATCCTGTCTTGGAATAAGGATAACAGTCTAAGAAAAAGATAAATAGAAGCGCTAAAGTATGCAGTCAGGGATGTTAAAAAAATGATCAAAATATATAAAATATAAAAGTAGCAAATATCCAATAGGTATCTCTATAAGATAAGATAGAAAAATCAATGAACAATGTTAAAACCAATGACCAAAGTGAAAGCCTAAGTCTAAACAGTTGGCCTGGCTAATAATGGAGGTTTACAAAGTGCAGGGTAATGACATATAAATGATAAATATGAAAATATAGAATGTTTAAGAAAAGAGGGAGATATCTATATATCCGTGTTAGAGTCCTCAAGTGAATGTCCTCTTCTCTCCTGGGAGTGATGAAGAAATAATGTGTACACGTGAAAAAAGAGAAAATTACAAATAGAAAAAAAATATATATATAAAAAAGTGTAAAATAAATATCCAAAATATCTCCTAATATTAGGTTAGTGAGGAGTAGAAAGTATTCCTTATCCGTGATATCCTGGGAATGTCACAGAAATCTTGGAAAGTGATTGTGGTGGGTGTGGGGATACGAATAGTAGAGTTGATCTGTATAAAGGGACTGCTTTACACGCTCCGTTTCCATCAAATCCAGGTTGCTGACGGATGAACCACGGGTAGCAGGATCCTCATGAGATCAAAACTGGGAGTTAGAGCACGTATCACTACGCCCTACCCAGTGCAGTCAATCCACAAGCTGATTCAGGCAAGTGCACAGAGCTAGTGGGTGCCGTATACAGACTCCAACTTCCAGGCAATCCAGACGGTATAAAGGTGCAGGCTGGCGTGTAGGTAAAAACGGTTAGTATTTGTCAGGTGCCACGGGATCCCTGGTGGACGTTCCTAGAGTACTGGAGACTCCTTGTGATCTGTGACAAACTTCCTCATGCCAGTCTTCCAGTGCGTGCGTAATCAGTGTCTCCTCGAGAGTTACGGCCACTGATTAAATCCAGCTGAGACAGACAACACCCTTTTCCCAAGCGTATGTAGCAGTGGTTGTCTATGGAACTTTGTTGAGCTTCTTGTAGTCCCTATGTAGTGTATATTTTTTTACCGTGAGATACTAAGAGAACAAAGCACATTTGAAAATAGAAGCAAATTTAAGTGTCTTCAAATGACATGCTCTATTTGAATCATGCAAGTTTAATTTTGACTTTCCTATTCCTTTAAATATTCTATATTTTCAGATTTATCATTTATATGTCATTACCCTGCACTTTGTAAACCTCCAATATTAGCCAGGCCAACTGTTTGGACATTGGCTTTCACTTTGCTCATTGGTTTTTAACATTTTTCTATCTTAGAGAGATACCTACTGGATATTTGCTACTTTTAAAGTTTTATTAAATTGGTTATATTTCAACTTTTAGACTGTGATAATTTCTAATACAATTGTGATTTTTTTTTTTAACATCCCTGACTGCATAATTGAGCCTTTGGCACTTCTATTTATCTTTTGTGGTGCATAAACTTGGGATCTAGTTAGAAGATCCACAAATAGTGAGCCTGTATGTTCAACCAGGCGCAGTCTACTACATTACCTTTGAAATAATCTAAGAAACCTTCCCCTGAGGTCTAGTTAGCATAAAGGGTCCGCACCCTATCCAGTCATGGCTCAGGTGAGGGGTTAGGCTTACCTTTTTCAGCTGATCTGGATTTGCAATGTCCTGGAGCCTTAGGCAGTAGAAACCTCGCTTCCCTAGGAGTGTTGGTCCCAGTTCCTCTGGCGGAACAAGGATCTAAGTTATTCTTCGTAGATCCCTAGAAAGAGGGAACTTTTCATCCTTCTATAGGTAAACACTCCATCTTTCTCTCTTTAGTTCTGGAGGGTCAGTTCATGACTTCAATCAATTTGGAGGTATCTTATCTTCATGTTCCTATCTTCAGGGAACTTTTCCTTTTCATGCAGTTTGTCTTTTTTAGACAAACTTCCAAACTGTAGTCTTACCTTTAGGACTAGCCTGTCCTTCGAATCTTTACAAAGTTTCTAGGGGCTCTTCTGGCAGTGACCAGATCTCAAGGAATTGTGGTGGCCCCGTACTTGGATGATATTTTAGTTCAGGTGCCATCCTTTTATTTAGCAAGATCCAACCTAGATTCTCCGCTTTTTGGGTGAATCTGGGAAGAGTTCCTTGGTTAAAAAAAAATTCCAGTTTTTTTTTTTTGGGGCCGATCATGGCCTTGGATCTCTGAAGATTTTCTAGACTGCGGTCAGAAGATCCGGCTTCTTGCTGCCTTTCTCTTCATTGCTGTCCGTACATAGTTTACATGGGTACGGAAGTAAATGGTATTTTAGAGACGTTGAGTCTAATCTTCCTTTTTCCTCTGTTTGCCCTCCTTCCTCGGGGGATAACCTGTATTAGATAGGAGCAGGCTTCGGAAGCCTTGTTATTTTCAGTGGGTAGCGCGTCAGTCTCATTCTGATCTTGCTCCTGCTTAGTTTTGCGAATGGTGGTGCCTTCGGTTTAGGTCCGCCTGTCTTGTTCTCCCTTCCATTCTGTGTCCTCTAGCTTGGGTATTGGTTCCCACTAGTAATTAAATGGATTCATGGACTCTCCATGCCATTGGAAAGAAAACAAAGGTTATGCTTACCTGATAAATTATTTTCTTTCCTGGCATGGAGAGTCCACGACCCACCCTTGATTATTTTTAAGACGGCAGCTGTCGATTTTAAACCTCAGGCATCTCTATATCCTTGTGTCATCTTCTCTTTCCATATTCCTTTGGCCGAAAGACTGGGGGTATGGGAAGTGGAATTGATACTTCAGCTCTGCTGGGGTGTTCTTTGCTTCCCCCTGGTGGACAGGAGTTGAATTCCCACTAGTAATTGAATGGATTTGTGGACTCTATGCCAGGAAAGAAAATAATTTATCAGGTAAGCATAAATTGTCTGTAGTGTAGCTGCCCCCACCCAGATCCCTCTTCCTCCTTCCCTTTCACTAAACATTTGCCGTAGTGTAGCAGTCCCACCCGCTCCTCTCATGACTGCTCATCGGAACTCCTCAAGCGATAGGCCACTGGTCGCCTCCCTCGGCACCATCGCTGGCCGATGCAGAGGGTATTGCAGGATGCCTCAATATCGCTTCCAGCGTTTAAGATCCGAGGACAAGCCAGGCATGTTCATGGTCATCAAGGGGTTAAAAATATTTTAAATTTTGAAATATCAATTTTTCTTTTAAGATTCAGATAGAGTTGTTTAAAATCACATGGTCTAATTTACTTCTATCAATTTCTTTATATCTTGTTAAAAAGCAGGGACGTATGCTTAAAGGGACAGTTTACCCAAAAATTTTCTCCCATTTAAAATGTTCCCAATGATCCATTTTACCTGCTGGAGTGTATTAAATGGTTTACAAGTAGCTCCTTTATCCCTATTTCGGCCTTTAAAATAGCAGATTTCGCTTGTGGTATACCAAACTATACTAGAAGTTTTGATACTCAGTCTCAGCTATTGACTAGCCTAAGCAAACACAGCCAGCAGATGAAATGACACTCCCAGTGGGATACAGGATAGTTAAGTAATAAAAATGAAATTTATGCTTAGCTAATAAATTTATTTCTGTGACACGGTGAGACCACCAATCACCTCTAATTACTATTGGGAATATCACTCCAGGCAGGACGAGGCAGAGAGCACCACAGCAAAGCTGTTAAGTATCACCTCCCTTCCCTCAAACCCCAGTAATTCGATCGAACGAAAATGAGAGAAAGGAAGTAACAAGGTGCAGAGGTGCCCGAGGTTTACAACACAAAAACCTGTCTAAATAAAATGGGCAGGCCGTGGACTCACCGTGTCAAGAAAGAAATGTATTAGGTAAGAATAAATTATCTTTCTAATGACACTGAGTCCACGGATCATCTCTAATTACTATTGGGAATCAATACCCAAGCTGGGAGGAACAAGACAGGCAACCTAAACAGAAGGCACCACTGCTTTAAGAACCTTTCTCCCAAAAGAAGCCTCAGCCGAGGCAAAAGTATGAAATATATAGAATTTTGAGACTGTGTAGAGGAAGGACCAAGTTGCAGTTTCATAGACCTAACAAGTTATACTCTTCAGCCACAAAGAGAAGTAGCCATAGCTTTCTGACCCTTGCATTTCCCAGAGAAAACAAAAAGCAGAAGACTGGCGGAAATCCTTAGTTGCCTGTAAATAGTATTTCAACGCACATACCACATCTAGGTTGTGCAGCAGACTCTTTATGAGAAGAAGGGTTAGGACACAAAGAAGGCACAACTATTTATTGATTAATGTTCCTATCCGAAACCACTTTAGGGAGGAACCCTAACTTAGTACGCAGAACTACTTTATCCGAATGGAAAATACGGTAAGGGGATTCACACTGCAATGCCGAGAGCTCGGAGACTCTACGAGCAGAAGAAATTGCAACAAGAAACAAAACTTTCCAAGATAACATCTTAATATCTAAAGAATGCATAGGCTCAAACAGAGCCTGCTGAAGAACTTTAAGAACAATAGTAAGACTCCAGGGAGGAGTAACAGGTTTGAACACAGGCCTGATTCTGACCAAGGCCTGACAGAAAGATTGCACATCTGGTACATCCACCAGACGTTTATGCAACAAAATAGACAAGGCAGATATTTGACCCTTCAAAGTACTTGCAGATAAGCCCTTCTCCAGAGCTTCTTGGAGAAAGGACAAAATTCTAGGAATCCAAACTCTACTCCAAGAGTAGCTTCTGGATTCACACCAAAACAGATATTTACACCATATCTTATGGTAAATCTTTCTAGTTACAGGCTTACAAGCCTGAATCAAGGTCTCAACCGATTCCGAAAACCCGTGCTTAGATAGAATTAAGCGTTCAATCTCCAAGCAGTCAACTTCAGAGAAACGAGATTTGGATGAAGGAAGGGCCCTTGAAGTAGAAGGTCCTTCCTCAGTGGAAGTCTCCAAGGTGGAAGAGAAGACAGCTCTACTAGGTCTGCATTCCAGATCCTGTGAGGCAACGCCGGTGTAATGAGGATCACCAACGCCTTCTCCTGTTTGATTCGAGCAATAACCCGTGGAAGGAGAGCGAACAGAGGAAATAGGTATGCTAGACTGAAATTCCAAGACTTCCCAATTGTCCACTCCTGGAATGTGGATCGCAGATAGACAGCAGTTGTGGGTATCTGCCCACTGAATAATCTTGGCTACCTCTGTCATGGCCAAGGAACTCAGAGTTCCTCCCTGATGGTTGATGTAAGCCACTGAAGTTATGTTGTCCGACTGGAACCTGATAAACTGGGCTGAAGCTAACTGAGGCCAGGCGAGCATTGAAGATTGCCCTCAGCTCTAGGATGTTTATCGGGAGAAGAGCCTTTAGTGAGCCCGACTGCTCCCCATCCCAGCAGGCTGGCGTCGGTTGTCACAATCACCCAGGTGGGTCTGCAGGAGCAGGTTCCCTGGGAGAGATGTTCCTGAGACAACCACCAAGGAAGAGAATCTGTCGCTTGATCCAGATGTAAGCATGGAGACAGAGCTGCATAATCCCCGTTCCATTGCCTGAGCATGCATAACTGCAGAGGTCTGAGATGGAACCGGGCAAACGGAATGATGTCCATGGCAGCTACCATCAGACCAATCACCTCCATACATTGAGCCACTGACGGCCGAGGAGAGGACTGAAGGGCCAGGCAAGAGTCGAAGATCTTTGATTTTTGATATTTTCATTGATAAGGAATCTATTATGGTTCCTAAGAATACTACCCTTGTAGCTGGAATCAAGGGACTCTATCCCAAATTTACCTTCCATCCATGAGAACGCAGAAAAGGATAACATCCGTGTGGGAGTTTGCTTTTTGAAAGGATGGCGTCTGTACCAGAAAGTCGTCCAGATAAGGCACCAGTGCAATGCCCCGCAACCGGAGCACCACCAACAGGGATCTCAGGACCTTTGAAAAAATTCTGGGAGCTGTGGCAAGGCCGAATGGAAGAGCCACAAACTGGAAGTGTGTCTAGAAATTCGAACCTCAGAAACTTGTGATGATCCCTGTGGATGAGAACATGCGGGTAACGTTTTCTTTTAAATCTACTGTTGTCATGAATTGACCCTCTTGAACCAAGGGAAGAATGGAACAAATAGTTTCCCTCTTCAAGAAGGGAACTCTGAGGAACTTTAGACTTTTGAGGTCTAAAATTGGTCTGAAAGTTCCCTCTTTTTTGGGAACCATTAACAGATTGGAGTAAAATCCCAATGCAGGAACAGAAACTATCCTGGCCACAGTGTAAGAACGCCTCTTTATCTGGTCTACAGATAATCTTGAGCAGAAACCTGCCCCTGGGAGGAAAGGTCTTGAACTCTAGATGGTATCCCTGGTACACGATGTCCACCGCCCAGGAATCCCAAACCCAGAACGAAGAGCTAAGGAGGAAAGTCTGCCCCCACAAAATCCGGTCCCGGATCGGGGGCAGACCCTTCATGCTGACTGAGTCATTAACGGGCTTCTTAGAGTGCTTCCCCTTGTTCCAAGACTGATTAGTCCTCCAGGAAGGTTTGGACTGTTCTTGCTTGGTAGAGGGAAAGGAAGGCTTACCTTTGAAGTTTCGAAAGGAACAAAAATTACTGACATCCCTTCTGCTTATTCCTCTTATCCTGAGGGAGGAAATTACCCTTTCCTCCCATAATGTCTGAAATAATTCCAGCCAAGCCCAGCCCAAACTAGGTCTTACCCTTGTAGGGAATCGCCAAAAGCTTAGACGATACATCTGCAGATCAGGACTTCAACCATAAGGCTCTGCGGGCCAGAACGGAAAAAACAGAAATCTTTGCTCCCAGCTTAACTTGTAGGGAAGCATCAGTAATAAAGGAATTGGCCAACTTAAGGGCCTTGATCTCTTCAAGAGGAGTATGCCTGAATAGAATCCGACAACGCATCAAACCAATATGCCGCCGCACTGGTGATGTAGCAATACACACCGCAGGTTGCCATTGTAAACCCTGGTGTACATCTTTTTAAGTAACCCCTCCAACTTCTTATCCATAGGATCCTTAAAGGAACAGCTATCCTCTATGGGAATAGTTGCTCTTAGCCAAAGTGGAAATTGCCCCTTCCACCTTGGGGACCGTCTGCCAAGACTCCTTAATAGAGTCAGCAATTGGAAACCTCTTAAAAATTGGGGATGGGAAAAAAAAGGGATACCAGGTCTTCCCCCATTCCCTAGCAATAATCTCTGTAGCCCGGTCTGGTACAAGGAAAATATCCACCATCTAAGGTACAGCAAAGTACTTGTTTAGCTTACTAGACTTCTTAGGATTGACTACAACAGTAGTGTCGGAGTCGTCCAAGGTAGCCAAAACCTCCTTAAGTAACAAATGGAGGTGTTCTAACTTAAATTTGAATGATACAACTTCAGCATCAGGAGGAGGACTAACACTGTCTGAGATTTCACCCTCTGATGCCACCAAAGTATCTTACTCAGTCGTGGCTATTACGAATGTTACTATCCAGAAGTCTGTCAGAAACCTTACTCACCAATTCCTTATATTTCCTCTTGCGCTTTCCCTACAGCATGGGAAAGCAAACAGCGCATCAGATACCGCAGAAGATGTGGGTAACAATGTCCTGCAACGTAACTCCAACCGGAGTGTGAGAGGAGCGCAGGGCACTGCATGTGTAGACGATAAAGTTTGGGACACTTGAGGAGAAAGCTACGGCATATCTTGAACAGGAGACCCCTGAACAGCATCCGCCTTAGACAATGATGGCTCAGAATCAAAAAGTCTATCCCTGTAATGCAATGTTCTCTCAATACATGAGGAACAAAAATGGATTGGTGGTTCCACATTAGCATCAAAACACAAAGTACAAGTAACATTTTGCAGGGCCTCTTCGTCCATATTTACCCAATAATTGAACGAATAAAAAAACTTATTTAATTTTGAGATTGACACAAAAACGTTACTGTCCCTTAAAAAAAAAAAATATATATTTTCCAATGCAAAAACTGCGGTTTTGGAGCACCCCAGACATCCTCTACACCTCAGCTAACTGCTGAGGTGTCTGTCCTGCTGATTGCCGGAGTCAATAGGCAGAGAAAATCCGGACTCAATTCAGAGCTGCTCCCACCGGTATCCGCAGACCGCTATCAATGAAATGCAGAGCCGCAATGAAGTAGGTCACCCTTCCGGCCCTCAGGAAGTAAGAAGGAAAAAAATAAAAGCGCAAAAACTTTGCCGCTTCAGAACAGACCCGCCCATCGTGGTCGTATCAAGCTGAACCTCACGGTCGGCATTAATTTTCACTCTGAAGGTAAAGTCGCCGAAGCAAGTAAAAACACTACCACCCTGACAGGAATAAAAACAAACTGAGCCTGTGTCCCGGGCCTCCTCTTGTCCCCAGTGCCTGCACAAACTGCCTTACATTATCCTATTAACCATAATAGGATTAAGGCATCTGGTGTCCCATACAGAGCTAACTGTTAAAGTGCCAATATTATTCTTTAACCTTAGAAAAACGAAATTTATACTTATCTGAAAAATGTATTTCTCTTTGACACGGTGAGTCCAAGGATCATCTCTAATTACTATTGGGAATATCACTCCTGCCCAGCAGGAGGCGGCAAAGAGCACAACAGCAAAGCTGTTAAATATCACCTCCCTTCCCTCCAACCCCAGTCATTCGACCAAAGTAAAAGGAGAGAAAGGAAGGTGCAGAGGTGCCTGAGGTTTACAACACGAAAAACTGTCTAAAGAAACAGGGCGGGCCGTGGACTCACCATGTCAAGAAATAAATTTATCAGGTAAGCATAAATTAAACAGCGAGTCCACAGATCATCTCTAATTACTATTGGGAATCAATACCCAAGCTAGAGGACACAGGGAGAGACAAGACAGGGAACCTAAACTGAAGGCACCACTGCTTGAAGAACCTTTCTCCCAAAAGAAGCCTCAGCCAAGGCAAAAGTATCAAATTTATAGAATTTGGAAAAAGTGTGTAGAGAGGACCAAGTTGCAGCCTTGCAAATCTGTTCCACAGAAGCTTCATTCTTGAATGCTCAGGAAGAGGAAACAGCCCTTGTAGAATGAGCTGTGACATTCAGGAGGCTGCTGTCCAGCAGTTTCATTGGCCAAGCGAATTATACTCTTCAGCCACAAAGAAAGAAGTAGCCGTAGCTTTCTGACCCTTACGTTTCCCAGAGAAAACAACAAATAAAGCAGAAGACTGGCAAATTCTTAGTCACCTGTAAATAGTATTTCAATGCACGCACCACATCTAGGTTGTGCAGCAGACACTCCTTATGAGAAAGGTTAGGACACAAAGGAGGAACAACAATTTCTTGAATAATGTTCTTATCCGAAACCACCTTAGGAAGGAACCCTAACTTAGTACGCAGAACTACCTTATCAGAATGAAAAATAAGGTAAGGGGATTCACACTGCAATGCCGAGAGTTCTGAGAGACTGCGAGCAGAAGAAATTGCAACAAGAAACAAAACTTTCCAAGATATCTTAATATCTAAAGAATGCATAGGCTCAAACAGAGCCTGCTGAAGAACTTTAACAATAGCAAGACTCCAGGGAGGAGTAAAAGGTTTGAACACAGGCCTGATTCTGACCAAGGCCTGACAAAGATTGCACATCTGGTACATCCGCCAGATGTTTATGCAACAAAATAGACAAGGCAGATATTTGACCCTTCAAAGTACTTGCAGATAAGCCCTTCTCCAGAGCTTCTTGGAGAAAGGACAACATTCTAGGAATCCAAACTCTACTCCAAGAGTAGCTTCTGGATTCACACCAATACAGATATTTACACCATATCTTATGGTAAATCTTTCTAGTTACAGGCTTACGAGCCTGAATCAAGGTCTTAACCAACTCCAAAAACCCGCACTTAGATAGAATTAGGCGTTCAATCTCGAAGCAGTCAGCTTCAGAGAAACGAGATTTGGATGAAGGGCCCTTGAAGTAGGTCTTTCCATAGTGCAAGTCTCCAAGGAGGGAAGAGAAGACAGCTCCACTAGGTCTGCATACCAGATCCTGCGAGGCCACGCCGGTGCAATGACGATCAACAACGCCTTCTCCCGCTTGATTCGAGCAATAACCCGTGGAAGGAGAGCGAACGGAGGAAATAAGTATGCTAGAGCATACTTATGCTAGAGCATCTATCAGTACAGACTGAGGATCCCTTGACCTGTACCTCGAAAGCTTGGTGTTCTGTCGAGATGCCATGAGATCCAGCTCCGGCTGTCCCCATTTGAGAACCAAGATGGCAAACACCTAAGGAGTAAGTTCCCACTCCTCCGGTTGAAAGGTCTGTCCACAGAAAAGCTGCTTCCCAATTGTCCACGCCTGGAATGTGGATCGCAGATAGACCGCAGTTGTGGGTCTCCACCCACTGAATAATCTTGGCTACCTCTGACATGACCAAGGAACTCAGAGTTCCCCGGATGGTTGATGTAAGCCACTTAAGTTATGTTGTCCGACTGAAACCTGATAAACCAGGCTGAAGCCAACTCAGGCCAGGCGAGCATTGAAGATTGCCCTCAACTCTAGAATGTTTATGGGGAGAACAGACTCCTCCCGAGTCCATGTCCCCTTAGCCTTTAGTTAGCCCCAGACTGCTCCCCAACCCAGCAGGCTGGCATCCGTTGTCACAATCACCCAGGTGGGTCTGCAGAAGCAGGTTCCCCGAGAGATATGCTCCTGAGACAACCACCAAGGAAGAGAATCTCTTGTCGATGTAATCATGGGGACAGATCTGCGTACTCCCCGTTCCACTGCCTGAGCATACATAACTGTAGAGGTCTGAGGTGGAAACGGGCAAACGGAATGATGTCCATGGCAGCTACCATCAGACCAATCACCTCCATACATTGAGCCACTGACAGCCGAGGAGAGGACTGAAGGGCCAGGCAAGAGTCGAAGATCTTTGATTTTCTGACCTGTTAGAAATATTTTCATTGATAAGGAATCTATTATGGTTCCCAAGAACACTACCCTTGTAGCTGGAATTAAGGAACAATTTCCCAAATTCATCTTCCAACCGGGAGAACGCAGGAAGGATAACATCTCCGTGTGGGAGTTCGCTTGTTGAAAGGATGGAGCCTGAACAAGAATGTCATCCAGATAAGGCGCCACTGCAATGCCCCACAACCGGAGGGATCCCAGGACATTTGAAAAAAATCCTGGGAGCTGTGGCAAGGCCGAATGGAAGAGCCACAAACTGGAAGTTTGTCTAGAAATGCAAACCTCATAAATTTGCGATGATCCCTGTGGATGGGAACATGCAGGTGTGCATCCTTTAAATCTACTGTAGTCATGAATTGACCCTCTTGAACCAAGGGAAGAATGGAACAAATAGTTTCCATCTTGAAGGACGGAACTCTGAGGAACTTTCAGACCAATTTTAAACCTCAAAAGTCTAAAGTTCCCTCTTTTTGGGGAACCACAAACAGATTGGAGTAAAATCCCAGACCCTGTTCCTGCATTGGAACAGGAACTATCACTCCCAGGTCAGAAAGGTCCAGAACAGTGTAAGAACACCTCTTTATCTGGTCTACAGATAATCTTGAAAGCAGAAACCTGCCCTTGGGAGGAAAGGTCTTGAACTCTAGTTTGTATCCCTGGTACATGATGTCTACCGCCCAGGGATCCTGAACATCCCAAACCCAAGCGAAGGAAAGTCCCGGATCGGGGCAGACCCTTTCCTCCCGTAATGTCGGACATAATTTCAGCCAAGCCGGGCCCAAACAAGGTCTTACCCTTGTAGGGAATCGCCAAAAGCTTAGACTTAGATGAAACATCCGCAGACCAGGATTTCAACCATAAGGCTCTGCAGGCCAGTACGGCAAACCCAGAAATCTTTGCTGCCAGCTTAATAAAAGAATTGGCCAACTTAAGGGCCTTGATCCTATCCTGGATCTCTTCAAGGGGACTATGTCTGAATAGAATCAAACCAGTATGCTGCCGCACTAGTGACGGTAGCAATACACACCGCAGGTTGCCATTGTAAACTGAGGTGAACACACATTTTCTTTAGAAATCCCTCCAACTTATCCATAGGATCCTTAAAAGAACAACTATCCTCTATGGGAATAGTGGTTCTTTTGGGCAAAGTGGAAATTGCTCCTTCCACCTTGGGGACTGTCTGCCAAGACTTTTTGATAGAGTCAGCAATAGGAAACCTTTTTAAAAATAGGTGGAGAAAAAGGGATACCAGATCTCTCCCATTCCTTAGCAATAATCTCTGTAGCCCAGTCTGGTACAGGGAAAACCACCATGGAAGGTAAACATACTTGTTTAGCTTGCTAGACTTCTTAGGATTGACTACGACCGTAGTGTCTGAGTCGTCCAAGGTAGCCAAAGGCTACAACTTCAACATCAGAAGGAATTACACTGTCAGTCTTCCCCCTCAAATGAAACCGAAGTATCCTCAGATTTCTGGGAAGGAATATTCTGAACAGCCATGACTGTCAGACACTTTACTCCCTAAATCCTTAGATTTTCCTCTTGCACTTTCCCTGCAGCATGGGAAAAGCAGACAATGCATCAGTTACTACAGAAGACATAAGGGTAGTGATTAATCACACAAGGAAAAAAGGTGTTAGATGCACCTAGTTAATAAATGCCTTACTTTTTCCCATTGAGTAAAAGTGCCCAACCTTTGAGTCTTTCTAGCCTCCAGAAAAAAAGAAAAAGAAATTTACGCTTACCTGATAAATGTATTTCTTTTTTACACGACGAGTCCACGGATCATCTTAATTACTAATGGGATTCAATACCCAAGCTAGAGTACACAGATGATACGGGAGGGACAAGACAGGGAACCTAAACGGAAGGCACCACTGCTTGAAGAACCTCTCCCAAAAGCTGCCCCAGCCGAGGCAAAAGTCTCAAATTTGTAGAATTTTGAAAAAGTGTGGAGAGGACCAAGTTGCAGCCTTGCAAATCTGTTCCACAGAAGCTTCATTTTTGAACGCCCATGAGGAAGCAACAGCCCTTGTGGAATGAGACGTAACTCTCGGAAGGCTGCTGTCCAACAGTCTCATATGCAAAATGTATGATACTCTTCAGCCAAAAAGAAAGTAGCCGTAGCTTTCTGTCCCTTACATTTTCCTGAGAAAACCACAAAGAAGACTGACGAAAGTACTTAGTCGCCTGCAGGTAAAACTTTAAAGCATGGACCACGTCAAAATTGTGCAGAAGTCTTTCCTTTTGAGAAGGATTAGGACAAAAAGGAAGGAACAACAATCTCCTGATTAATGTTCCTATCAGAAACAACCTTAGGAATAAATCCTAATTTAGTACGTAAAACTACCTTATCTGAATGGAAAATAAGATGACTCATAATGTAATGCAGAGAGTTCTGACACTCTCCGAGCAGAAGAAACATCAAGAAATAAAACTTTCCAAGATAAAACTTAATATCTAAGGAATGCATAGGCTCAAACAGAGCCCCTTGAAGAACTTTGAGAACTAAATTAAGACTCCATGGAGGAGTAACTGGTTTGAACACAGGCCTGATCCTGACCAAGGCCTGATTGAACATCTGCCAGACGTTTATGTAACAAACTAGATAAGGCCGAAATTTGCCCCTTTAGAGAACTAGTCGATAAACCTCTCTCCAAACCCTCTTGGAGAAAAGTCAAATTCTAGGAATCCTAACTACTCCATGAGTAGCCCTTGGATTCACACCAATAGAGATATTTACGCCAAATCTTATGGTAAATTCTTCTAGTAACAGGCTTACGAGCCTGAATCATGCCTGAGCTTGAATCATGAGTCTGAAAACCCCCCTTGGATAATATTAAAGGGACACTGAACCCAAATTTTCTTTCGTGATTCAGATACCTTGCTGATTGGACAGCACCAATAAACAAGTGCTGTCCATGGTCTGAACCAACAATTTGCTGGCTCCTTAGCATAGATGACTTATTTTTCAAATAAAGATAGCAAGAAAACGAAGAAAAATTAAGTAAATTAGAAAGTTGCTTAAAATTGCATGCTCTGAATCATGAAAGAAAATTTGGGTTCGGTGTCCCTTTAAGCGTTCAATCTCCAAGCAGTCAGCTTCAGAGAAACTAGATTTCGGTGAAGGAAGGGCCCCTGAATCAGGTCTTTCCTCAACAGAAGCCTCCAAGGTGGTAGAGATGTTATCTCCACCAGATCTGCATACCAAATCCTGCGAGGCCAAGCAGGTGCTATGAGGATCACTGATGCCCTTTCCTGTTTGATTCAAGCAATTACTCGAGGAAAAGCAAAACGGAGGAAACAGGTATGCTAGATTGAAGGTCCAAGGGGCCACCAGAGCATCTATCATATCCGCCTGGGGGTCCCTGGATCTCGACCCGTATCTCGGGAGCGTGGCATTCTGCCGCAATGCCATGAGATCTAATTCCGGCTGACCCCACTTGAGAATCAGGCTGAAAAACACTTCCGGATGGAGTTCCCACTCCCCCGGATGAAAGGTCTGCCTACTCAGAAAATCCGCCTCCCAGTTGTCCACCCCTGGGATGTGGATCGCCGACAGACAGCAAGAATGGGCCTCCGCCCACTGATTTTGGATACCTCCGTCATCGCCAAGGAACTTGTTTCTCCATGATTGATGTAGGCCACTGACGTTATGTTGTCCGACTGGAACCTGAAACTGTACCGAGGCTAACTGGGGCCAGGCCAAAAGAGCATTTGTAGATAGCTCTGTTCTAGAATGTTTATGGGTAACAGACTCTCCCAGAGTCCATATTCCTTGAGCCTTTAAGGAGCCCCAGACTGCTCCCCACCATAGGCTGGCATCTGTTACAATCACCCAAGATGGTCTGCAAAAGCATGTTCCCTGGGAAAGATGATCCAGAGTCAACCACCGTTGTAGAGAGTCCCTCGTCTCCTACTCTAGAAGTCGAGGGGACAAGTCCGAATAATCTCCGTTCCATTGTCTCAGCATGTTCAACTGCAGAGCTCTGAGATGGAAGCGAGCAAACGGGATGATGTCCATTGTAGCCACCATCAGCCCGATTAACTCCATGCACTGAGCCACTGATGGTCGAGGAGTGGACTGAAGAGCTAGACAAGTATTGATAATCTTTAATTTCCTGACTTCTGTCAGAAGAATCTTCATAGACAGAGTATTATGGTTCCTAGGAAAGTTACCCTTGTGTTCAGGACTAAGGAACTCTTTTCTAAATTTACCTTCCATCCGTGGGATCTTAGGAAGGACAACACCAAGTTCGGGTGGGATCTTGCTAGCTGAAAGGATGGTGCCTTAACTAGAATGTCCAGTTAAGGCACCACTGCAATGCCCTTTGATCGAAGCACCGCCAACAGAGATCCCAGAAAGATGTCCAGAAAGGCAAACCTCAAGAACTTGTGATGATCCCTTTGAATGGGATAATGTAGAAACGCATCCTTTAAATCCACAGTTGTCATATATTGACCCTCGGGATCAATGGAATGGAACAAATTGTTTCCATCTTGAAGGATGGAACCCTGAGAAACTTGTGTAGACTCTTGGTCTAAAAACGGCCTGAATGTTTTTTTTGGGACCCATGAACAGATTGGAATAAAATCCCAGACCCTGTTCCTGAATTGGAATGGGAACAATCACTCCAAGTGGAGAGGTCACCTACACACCGTGTAAGAATGCCTCTCTTTATCTGGTCTGCAGATAATCTTGAAAGTAGAAATCTGCCTCGGAGGAAAACCTTTGAACTCCAGAGAGTATCCCTGATACAATTTGATTGCCCAGGGATCCTGGACATCCCAAACCCAGGCTTGAACGAAGGAAAGTCTCCCCCCTAGCAGATCCGGTCCTTCATGCCGTCTTGGATTCACTAACTGGCTTCTTGGACCATTTTCCTTTGTTCCAAGACTGGCTAGGTCTCCATGTAGGTCTAGCTTGTTCCCGCTTAGGGGAGGAAGAATTTCCTTTGAAATTTTCGAAAGGAACATAAATTGCTCTTGTCCTTTTGGTTTATTTCTCTTGAGGGAGAAGATGACCCTTACCTCCCGTGATATCGGAAATAATCTCCTTCAGATCAGGTCCAAACAAGGTCTTTCCCTTGTAAGGAATAGCTAGAAGTTTAGACTTAAGACACATCCGCAGACCAAGGTTTTAACCATAAGACTCTCCGGGCTAGAATAGAGAAACTCGAAATCTTAGCTCCCAATTTGATAACTTGAAGGGAAGCATCCAAAATAAAAGCATTAGCTAGCTTAAGAGCTTTTATCCTATCTTGGATCTCATCCAAGGCAGTCTGTCCTGAGGGCCTCACAGTGCATCAAACCAATATGCCACTGCACTAGTGACTGTGGCAATGCACACAGCCGGTTGCCACTGCAGACCCTGGTGTACATAAATCTTCTGCAGTAACCCCTCTAACTTCTTATCCATAGGATCTTTGAAAGCACAACTATCCTCTATGGGAATAGTAGTTCTTAGCCAAGGTGGAAATAGTCCCTTCTACCTTGGGGACACAGTTTGCCAAGCTTCTTTGACATAAGCTAAGTTAACTAAAACCTCCCTGCGTAACAGACGAAGGTGATCAAGTTTAAATCTGAAAGATACCACCTCCAAATCCGTCCCAGGTAATACTCTCTGAATCTGAAATATCTCCTTCAGAAGCTACCGCGGTACCCTCTTCAGGTCGTCGGGAGGATACCTCTGAAATTGTAACAATTGCATCAGAAGCCTCGCTTACTGAATGTCTGGCTTTCCTCTTACATTTACCCTGCAAAATTGGAAAGGCAGACAGAGCATCAGAAATAGTTGAAGACATGAGAGAAACTATGTCTTGTAACGAAATCCCAGAAGGTACTATAGCTGAAGCGCAGGGCACTGCCTGTGAGGGCTGTAAAGTTTGGGACGCTTGGGGAGAATGCTGCGGCATATATTGAACCTCATAATTAGACTCTTGGATGTCTGCCTTAGAGGAGACTGGCTCTGGGTAAAAAAAAGAAATAAATCTTTTCCCTATAACTCAGTCCTTTCAATACATGGACAGAAAGGGATTGGTGGTTCCACGTTGGCGTCAAAACGTAAAGAGCAGGTGACATCTTGCAAGTCACCTTAGTCCATGTTTGGTCACAATTTGTGAAATAGTAAATACAAACTTTCAAAAGTATTTGCAAATATCAATAATAAACTGTTACTGTCTCTTTAAATTCAAAACGGCTTTTTTATTTTACTGCAGATTGTCAGTTTTAATGCAAATCGCTTGTAAACAAAAGATCAACCTCTGCACACAGCTGAAGTGCTCCTACTTTACTGAAGATCAGCTAGATTTCCCCCTTCAGACGATCCATTTTAGTATTGCCTTTCTTTTGAAAACGATACGCTGAGAAGAAAAGATAATACTGACTGCACTAGTAGCACATGATTACTTTTACCATGCGACTCTAGAACAGATCGGATAAATCCTTCCTGATGTCGCACTATTCAGACTACTCCCTTGAACTGAAGCGCTACGAAGTGACGTGCAAAAACAGGGACTGCCCATCGTGGGCATAAACCTATGCCGATGTATTAACTTTTACATCAAATCGTGAAACCACAAGAGCCATCACGTAATGGATTTTTATTACAGCTTAACTCCAGCCCCAGTGCCTGATAAATACTGCCCAATTACTTTCCCCTCAGGAAAGATTTAAACGTCCCAACATAAAGAGCCAATTTCCTACAGAGCCCCTTATGTTTAGTGTGTTTTTACTGATAATCCGAGTCTCCTTGTGCCCCAGAAATATAACATAGCACTAACCTTGACTTCAGCCTGGAAGTAAGGCAGCTCTCAGGCTTGAGAGGTCCTCTCCCTCACATTGACCTAAGGAAAATAAAATGCTGAGTCAATGAATACCTCAGACTGAAGATGGGGCAGCAAGAAATATGGGAGGCGCAGTGAGAATTATGTCCCACAAGTTCCCATTGCTCTAAAGCCACCAAGGCTCTACTGAAGAGACTGATATGGACTACAGCTACACCCTAGGACAAAGCAGCACATCTAGCACTGCTTCAAAAAATAAACTCTTGATTGAAGAATCTATACTAACACCTCACTTTAACTCTTCCTATCACTAATGTAGGCAAAGAGAATGACTGGTGGGAGGAGCTATTTAACAGCTATGCTGTGGCACTCTTTGCCTCCTGCTGCTGACCAGGAGGTGAATATCCCATTAGTAATTAAGATGATCCGTGGACTCCGTGTCTTAAAGAAATAGTCAGTACTTACCTCAAATCTGTCAAGCAGCACACTAGGTTTGTGAAGTCCTCTCCCTCACATGAACCTGTGGAAAAATGGATAAAGACTGATAAATCTTACTAAATCTTCCAGGATTAGGGCAGCATAAATGTATGGGAGGCGCAGTGAGAATTATGTCCCACAAGTTCCCATTGCGCTAAATCCACCACTGCTCTACTGAAGAGACTGATATGGACTACGGCTACACCCTAGAACAAAGCAGCACAATCTTGTACTACTTTAAAAATAATAAACTCTTGCTTGAAGATCTTTTTCTAACTATTACCACCTCCATGCACTTAACGTAGGCAAAGAGAATGACTGGAGTGGGAGGGAGGAGCTATTTAACAGCTTTGCTACGGTGCTCTTTGCCGCCTCCTGCAGGGCAGGAGTGGTATTCCCAATAGCAATTAAGATGATCCGTGGACTTGTCATTAAAAAGAAAGTCTAATGTCCCAACAGATTAACTGTTTAAAGTGCCATTATTTTTCTGTATTGCTTCCTAGAAAAATAAACTTAGCACTTACCTCCACGTAATCTGCTTGGCAGCAGGGCAGCTCACTAGGTTTGAGAGGCATCCTCTCACATGGACCTGTGGAAAAAGGGAAAGACAGTGATCTGCCTCAGGTTTTCAAGGTAGGGCAGCAATAAACAATTTTGGGAGGCACAGTGAGGATTATACCCCACAAGTTCCCAATTGCTTAAAAGCCACCACTGCTCTACTTAAGAGACCGACATGGGCTACTGCTAAACCCCAGGAAGGAACAGAACAAAACTTGCTCTGCTAAAAAAAATTAAAATCTTGAAGAATCTTCTTTCAGACACCTAAACTTTATCACCTCCTTGCTTTTAACGTAGGCAAAGAGAATGACTGGGGTTGGAGGGAAAGGAGGTGCCTCCTGCTGGCCAGGAGTGATATTCCCAATAGTAATTAGAGATGATCAGTGGACTCACCGTGTCATTAGAAAGAAAAGATAATTTTCCATTGTTCTCACTGTATTGAGCTTTAGTTTTCCAGACAAATAAGGTAAGAAAGCAAGTGTTTACACAAAGTGATAAAAATTACCTGAAGCCCAACCCATTGTAATAGGCTGTGGTTTAAATGGACAGTCAAGACCAAAAAAACCCCCTCATGTTTTCAATAGGGCATGTGATTTTAAACAGCTTTCCAATGTACTTTTATCAGATTTTACTTTGTTCTCTTGGTATTCTTAGTTGAAAGCTAAACCTAGGAAGGCACATGAATAGGGAATAGCTTATAAATGGATTTATCTATTTCTTAAAACAAAAATCTGGTGTTGACTGTCACTTTAAAAACACAAAACCAGCTACTTCATATACACAAATACCTGAAAATGCAATTTTTCATACATTTCACACACTGTAGATGTTATGACTAGTCAATGAAAATACATTAATATAAAAACAATTTTACAGTTTACTGTTCTCTTCAAGAGCTGGCCAATATTTGAAGCACTATATGGCAGCAGTTATGCGAGAATGCAATCCATTTACAACTAGATGGCAGCACGGTTTCCTACCCTATAGTGCTCCAGATGCCAGCCTCTCGTAAACAAAGATCAGGGCAACAAAAGTTGGAGGGAAAAAAAAAAACCACAAGAGAAAGTTTGGTTTAGTAAAGAATGTTGTGTGGAATGATTCAACTCAGACACCATTAGAGATGGTCCCACCCACTCTACAAGAGAAAGGAAAAATCGAAGTGGTTGATATGGTAACCGACCGACAAATATACTTATTATTCAAAGAAAAGAAAAAAAATTGTGTATTATATTGCAATAACCATCTTATTCTAAATCCAGTCATTTTACACTTGTTTACTGTCCCTTTAACTATTACTACCCACTTTTTGAAGAATTTCTTATGTCTTTTTGCACAGGCGTAACACTCAAGAAATTTCTTAAACAGCGCCTGATTCACTGTATTCTCTAGTGCCCTTAAAAAGGAACACTTTTCCCCACTTTCCTGTAATTTACTTTGAAAAAATTTGGTTTTTTTTAAATCTGGAAGTGAACACTTCAAACCTAACCTTGCTACGTATCTAGCCCTTACTGGCCTTTGAAGGTGTGGTTGTAACTGGCTTTTACGATTTCCTAACATGCAACAAGTCTAGTTTGGTGCCTCAAAATAAAGCAATTGGGAACCCCCCCCACAAACCATTCAATCTTGCAATTTGAAATAGACGTGAAGAACCAGTCAATACAGTAAATTTGCATAATCAACAAATGCATGATAAGACAATGCAATAGCACTTAGTCTGAACTTCAAAGTAGTAGATTTTTGTTAAATAAATTGCAAAGTTATGTCTATTTCCACTCCCCCTGTATCATGTGACAGCCATCAGCCAATCACAAATGCATATATGTATGCTGTGAATTCTTTCACATGCTCAGTAGGAGTTTGTGACTCAAAAAAGTGTAAATATAAAAAGACTGCACATTTTGTTAATGGAAGTAAATTGAAAGTCGTTTAAAATTGCTGCTGTATCTGAGTAATGAAAGTTTAATGTTGACTTAAATGCCCCTTTAAGAGCACAGTAACAAATAGTAAATCCCAATTCTGCAATTCACAGCCAACACTAAAATAAAGACAGAGTGCAACAACTGCTGACAGGGCCACTTGCACCAGCATTCAGTTTGCAGAATATGAGCAGTGGTTTGTATGACAAATTAAAAAGGGACATGAACCACACCAAATGCAAACTTTTACAATTTTCTTCTATTGAATTCTCTTTATTTGCTTGGTATCCTTTGTTGATTAAAAAAATAAACCCAATACAGGCATACTCTAGAAATTGCAGGTTAGGTTCCAGACCAACGCAATAAAGTTAATATAGCAATTAAGTGAGTCACTCTTGTTTCCCAGTGCATATAAAAGTTATATTACACTATAATTTAGTCATGTGTGCAATAGCATCTCAAAATATGAAACAAAAATCATATCTTAGAAAAAAAACAAAAAAAAACCCAGCAAATGGATACAATACCTTTTGAACATAGGATTGCCACACCTTCAATTTGTAAAAAGAACAATCCACAAAGCGCAAAAAAAACAAAAAAAAAAAACTATGCCTGTATATGAGCAGCCACCAATCAGCAGCTCCTGAGCCTACCAAGGTATGCTTTTAAACAAAAAAACCTAATAGAAGTAAATTTGAAAGCTGTTTAAAATGTTATGCTCTCCCTGAGACCGGAAAACTTAAAGCACAGCAGCCACACCATGTGACCTCATTCTTTAGAGACACCCAAACCACTAGTGTTATCTGCGCCTACCAGTTAGGCATTCTCCTTAACCAACCACCTGTAGATTTCCTCAGTCATTACACAACACAGGAGCATTTTTATAGGAATTTTATTGTATTGAGACTCTTGGCATCATGACAAAATAATAGTCTCAGACTCCGGGCTCTTGGTGCAGCTTTCTGTGTAGGTTTATCGGGTACCAATGGTCACTTGCCACACTCTGATCAGGTTATCTGTGTATCCGGCAAAGAGGGTCTGGAGAAAAAGAAAAATGCAGAATTAATCTGGGACAGTAAAGTTAAAACTAAGCTTGAAGGATTAAAAAAAAAAAAAAAAATTGCATGATTTATCTTAAAGTTCCAATTTACTTTGTTCTTTTTATCCTTTGTTGGAAAGCATACCTAGGTAGGCCCATGAGTAGAAATGCACTGCCAAAGCTAGCTGCTGATTGGTGATGGCACATGCCACTTATGGGCTCAACAAGTAGTGCATTGCTGCTCCAAAAAAGGATACTAAGAGAACAAAGCAAATTTAATAGAAGTTGGAAAAATGTTTAAAAATGGCATGCACTGAATCATGAGTTGATGCCACCTTTAAACTTTCATGCGTGCGAGTGTTAAATTTATTAAAAAGTATCTTCATTATAGGTACTTTACATAAGGGCATACTTGTGTAGACTCATGTGCACGTGTTAATACATTGCTGAAAACTATGGCCACACAGTGCTCGAGACACTCACTCAAGAGCCTCAGCATGCTCTTTGAAAAGGAGACCTTTAAATGGACAGTCAATTCCCCCCCCCCCAAAAAAAACAAAAACTTTCATGTTTCAAATAGGGCATGTAATTTTAAACTACTTTAAAATTTACTTTTATCACCAATTTTGCTTTGTTCCCTTGCTATTCTTAGTTGAAAGCAAAACCTAGGAGTTTCATATGCTAATTTCTTAGGTCTTGAAGGACGCCTCTAATCTAAATGCATTTTGATTTTTCACCACTAGAGGGCATTAGTTCATGTGTTTCATAGATAACATTGAGCTCATGCATATGAATTTTCCATGGAGACAGTTCTGATTGGCTAAAATCCAAGTCTGTCAAAAGAACTTAAAGGGGGCAGTCTGCTGAGGCTTAGATACAAGGTAATTAGAGGTAAAACGTGTATAATTATAACTGTTGGTTATGAAAAACTGGGGAATGGGTAATTAAGGGGTTTTCTTTTAAAACAAAAATTCTGGTGTTGACTGTCCCTTTAAGATAATCTACAGGGTTATCAAATTAGGTTAGCAGCTACAACACTTAAAGGAATAAACATTTCAGGGAGATGCAAATGCAGGAGCTAAGTTTATATGGATCCCTAACTAGCCACAGCAGGAGACAAAAGCCCCCGTCACTGGAATACACATTTTGTTGAGGACAGTTAGAGGTGTTTGGCACCTTTTGTACATAGATTTAGTTTGTTACATTTTTAACTGAAATGTTTGCTCAGCTCTGATCCAGGCTACTGGTTGTTAAATTACCTGTCCATCAGCTGACCAGGCCAGTGAGGTGCATTGTGGGGGCTCAGCTTTGCTGCTAGTGCTGATCACTTCCTGTTTCAGTTCATCCACAATGATTTTTCCCTCCAGATCCTGCAAGAAACCGATATATCAGGAGCGCATTCACTAAAGTGAACAAGTGCGTACACTGTACATGTTTTAGTCTCGACTCAGAAACAGCCTCTGAGCTTCAGCATGGAGCATAAGATGGCGTCAGTAGTTTTCATCACAGAGACTGCTTAAGAAAGCAACTAGCTGCAGCCTAGGAGACTTACCCAGATCTTGATGCTGGGTCCAGTGGCTGCGCACAGCCAATAGCGGTTGGGGCTGAAGCACAGAGCATTGATGACATCTCCGCTGTCCAGGGTGTACAGGTGCTTTCCCTCATTTAAATCCCAGAGCATGGCTTGTCCATCCTAAAAGAAATAAAACTATGTTAAATCTGCACAGAGATGTTCCCACAACAGACCAGTTTATATAGAACTAAATCTAACAAACTAATCTGTCACAAAAAACAGTGCTTGCAAACATTAGCAGTGGCTGTTACTCTGGAATTGTGAAGCCAGGTCTTAATAAAATAAATTAATGTGGAGCTAGAACATGAACACGTTCTGTGCAAGTCATGACGCAACAACAAAGTGTTCTTATGAATTAGTAAAATTTTAAAGGTCATAAACCCATAAAATTCTGACAAAACTGCTGACAACGCAAATTGAAATAGAAAGGCCCTTATAGTATGCATTCATATGAAAGTCCATTTTCTATGGCTGTTTACTACACAGTATTCAAAATAGTTTAGCCTAACAAAAAAAAAGGTAAATTTACAGTACACCTGCATCTAAAGTTTATGGGCGTGGAAATCCTATTATACATATTGATATATAACTGTCAGTATAAGCTCTATGTAAATCTACACATTTCCCCTGTCTGTTCTACACTGGACACTGTTTGCCTCTGTGACCTAAGCCCCTTCATTTTTACGACACCCCCTCTTCTACCTTCACTCAGATGTCTAACACTTCGTCCTTTTAAGCCATCCTGTGTTTCACGATCTGTAAATTCTATTGAATTAGTCAGCATTGACTCAGACTTTAAAAAGGAAGGAATTATTCAGAAAGCTTGTATACTTAAAATGTAGTTAGTCCAGTCCAATAAATTTGAAAAAAGGATTGAATGGATTATTTTGTTATCTATAATATATAGTATAATTGAGCCTTAAAGGTCCATAGTAGACCAACATCGGCATGCTCTAATTTGTTAGAGAATGTAATAAGGAACATTGACCTTACCCTGTTTAACCTCCACAAAAAGATCACACACTCGCCCCTGGTGACCCGCTGATCTAAGCAGCAATGCAAGTCACATAACTAGATAGGATAAAGCAGGTAACTTCTTCAACTCCCAAAAAGTGATTAAACACAAGTCTCTCAGGAATTTACACATGCCTGCACCTGAGCAGGACAGCTAGTGAGTGGCACACATGCAAGTCAGCCATGTCCTGCTGAGAAGCTGTAATGTGTTGCATTACAAGCAAAAACTTAGTGTGTTGATTGCATAGCTACGGCTGAGTGACACTTAATGAGGAATATCCCCCCAAACTAAAATGTTTGCTATAACAGCATAGGTACAACCTAAAATAAACTCACCCTATCCACTAAAGCTCTCAACCACTTATGAAGGGCAATTTATCTTCTGTGGAATTAGGAATAATGAGCAGAAACCCACAAGCCAGTTACTATAACCATGAATATGGCCAAGCATTAAGTAGTTTGCCGTTGAAGCTGGCATTAAGGCAGAGAAAGCCATGGTATTCAAAGCCATAGCAACCATCTGTACACACTTAACCCAACTCTTAGTTTCTATTATGTCTCACCTTGCCACCAGATGCGCACAGTGATCCATCAGGGGACACTGTCACAGTGTTCAGGTAGCCGCTGTGCCCGATGTGGTTTGTCTTCAGTTTGCAGTTAGCCAAATTCCAGACCTAAGGGAAAGAGCACAAGTACATTAATAGAATATAGCTTAAATATGGCCGATACATACACAGCAGCGCTAAATTTGGATTTGTAGATGCATACTTCTTATTTAATAGTTTGCAACAAGCACACACATTTCTTTCATCCAAAGAGATTAGACTGTTCACAAGTCTCTATATTTAAGACAGTAACTCTAATTACAAGTACAAATGCCAAAGCCAGAATATCAAAATCTAAACAGTGATTAAATGTAAAGAAATATTTTCCTTGCCAGTAAGTACCAATTTTCTCTGTCTGGTCTTTGGTTTGTGTTCTCAAGTCTATTTAAAACTACCTTTCTGATTACAGTACTATACTATCTTTCAGGGTACTATGTATACAAAGAAAAAAAATATGAAAAAACGTTTAGGTTGCATGTGTTATTGCCTAATTTACACAAAATGCATAAAATGGTTACACTTGATCCCAATCCCAACCACTTTACAGATCCAAACCTCTTCGGTCCCCTAAGCAGTTTGGATAAATGGTTTTCTAAACCATCTCCGAATGTCTCAACTGCTGTAAATGACTAAACATTTACTTCCCAGGCAAGAAAGAAATACAATAGTACTCACTTCTATTCTTGCGCTTTGTCAACTTGAAAATTATACATATTAAAGGGTTTAAAGATAATCACTTTCTTACCCCATTCCTCTCAAACAGTGCCCTCTCATAAGTAACTCCATGGGAGTGAGCACAATGGTATCTAAATGTGACACATGAACTAGCACTGTCTAGCTGTAAAAAACTCAATGCTCTGAGATAAGATGGCCTTCAAGGGCTTAGAAGCAAGCCTAATGAGCCTACCTGGGTTTAGCTTTCATAGATTAACAAAGCAAATTCACAATATAAAATACCATCTGTTTGGGCCTCTTGCAACCAAACAGCTCCTAAATTCTAATACCCAGCCCTCTGAAAGCAGTCCCTGTCCTTTCCCCCCTTTAGTACATTGCTGTACTGTATTTTTAAATAGTTGCTTATTTTGTTTTAGGGGCTTGTTCATCTGCTTGGCACACTGCTACAGATAAACCATGAATCACAATGGCATACACAGTGAGATTCACTGTTTACATTCTGTGTGCACATGCGCCAGAAATCCCGGCAGGCAAGGATACATCAGAATAGCATGATCACTACTATCCTTAAGATTATTTTTTTCTTCAGTGGATAGTTATGCCAAACCAAAACAAACATGGGGCAACAAGCAGAGTAGTGTTTTAGGAGGTAAATTTGGG
The DNA here is from genome assembly GCF_027579735.1 of Bombina bombina. NCBI lineage: Eukaryota > Metazoa > Chordata > Amphibia > Anura > Bombinatoridae > Bombina > Bombina bombina. The sequence goes on along the minus strand of NC_069505.1, from coordinate 550,416,796 downwards.
GGTCTTACATTGAAGACAGCAGCCATATTTATACTGCTCTGACTAATACAGCACACTAATAATTTATAAAAATTTAAGTTTAGTTAGTCTCATTTCAGGAAGACTAGAAACTCCATATACTCAAGCAGGAATATTGCCAAGCTTGGAGGTACGTATGGCATTGTACATCCATTAGATTCTTAAATGAACTGTACTTCATTAACCATCAATATTAAATTAAGTTACATCATTAGCTTTACAGTGTGGCAAAATCACACAAGGGGACAAACATACCAATTACAGATCCAGGATAGTGAACATGGGTTGATTCATGTAATTCCATAGTCAGACAAAATACTCCCAAGCAGGACTATACGATTAACCCCACTGCGGGGTAGTATTAAATGCTCTAAGTTACAAAACCCAATATTTACACCAGGGCTTGACAAACCAGGAGCCAGTGGCTTTTAACTTTGGGTTATTCTCCATATATCTATATACAAACACCACTGTCAGACTCAAAAGTGTGCTTGGCTCCTAAATTTTAAACAGATTTGTCAACCCCTGATTTACACTCATCTTTAACATCCATTTCCCTTAAAAAATGGACACAAAACCCAAAATGTTCTCTTGATTTAGATTTTAAAACAACCTTCCAATTCACTTTAATCAAATTCTTTATTTTTAACCTTTGTTGAAAAGCAGAGGTGCAAAGCTCAGGAGTGTGCAAGTGTCTGCAGCACTATTTACTGGCATGTGCAGTTTACCTAGGTATCCTTAAAGAACTCAAGAGTAATTTGATAAGTAAATTGGAAAATCGTATCCTCTGAATGAAACATTTTGGGTTTCATGTCCCTTTAACGTACCATGAACCAAACACGTGTCACAAACCTTAAGAGCTGACCATAGCTGGGAACAGTTTCCAGTTTGCTCAAGCAATGACCAGAGGCAGAATTGGCTACTGCAAGCAGCCTTTTTTTTTATCACATGTATACTGCAATCTTGATGTGACATTCTGTCAATCCATCCCAACGTTTTCCCATTAAAGGGATGAGCCAGTCTAGTAAACTGTACTACACACCAGTTAAAGAAACAAACTCAAGTCTTACATAGACTGATTAATTTAAGACCTTTATATAAATATTATAGTCATGGTCCAGATTACTGGTAATATAAAACCACATGCTGCAATAAGAAGTTACCAAGAACTATATATTAACAGCTCATTGACACCTTATACAGTTTCAACTATAGAAAAAAATAAAATCTAGTGGTTTAAATACAGCGACTCAGATCAGTGCAGGAGTGTATGTATGTCAATACCATGGAGTGAAAAATCTCCAGATTTGTTTCTATTAAGTTTTTTATAAAGGTCTAAAGCTTAAATCTACACAGCACAACTACCATCCTTAAATCTTAAATATATTTTCACATCACCTAAAGCCCTAATTCTGACCATCCACAGACCGGTGCCATGATTGAAGTTTGTAAGGACCTACAGAGTTAGCTTACAGCACAAGCTAATATATACAGCAGAAGCACTTACCTTCACCATCTTGTCCCAGCCACAGGATACAATGATTGGATTGCTGCTGTTTGGGGAGAATCGGACACATGACACCCACTCTGAGTGAGATTCTTCCTGAAAAAAAGGGTTGGAAGAGTGAAAACCCACCCAGAGACTAAATACTCAGTTCAAATCTCTGTAATGAGTGACAAATGTAATCCTTACTTCTATTACCCCATAAGATTACTTCTATGGTCCCATCATAATTGCAGGTTTTTCAGCTTATGATGCCGTCTGAAGAAGACGCTCAGAAGTGATGTTATAATCATTGGGACCTGAAGTTCAACTTGAAGGCCACTACTTAAACCCGCAAGTAACCCTCCTACCCAGTACAGTCTAAATATCCTTACCTGCACTGTGTATTTGCACACTCCCAGTGTATTCCATAGTTTGATGGTCTTGTCACGGGATCCAGACACGATCTGTCGGTTGTCAGCAGAGAAAGCTACGCTCAGGACATCCTTGGTGTGACCAACAAAGCGCCGTGTTGTGGTGCCACTGCAGGAGGACAGGTGACACGGTGACATAATGTCTATGTCCAATCCCCTCTGTATAGGCCTTTCTGTATCACCCTGTGGGTGGAGGGACAGATTCATAGCTTCCCCAGAGCGTTACTAACGGCCAGTTAGGCAAAGCATTTGTCACCTCCAATCAACTTTAACCTTATCCCCAAAACCTAGACATCAATAGTACTTACGTAGTAAGGTCCCACAGACGCAGAGTGCCATCCCAGGAACCAGAAAGGGCAAACTGCCCATCTGATGAAATGACCACATCACTGACGAAGTGGGAGTGTCCACGCAGGGCACGCTGAGGGACACCATAGTTTGTCTCATCACGTGTCAGTTTCCACATAATGACTGTTTTATCTGAAAGTTAAAAAAGGAAAGGTGACTATACAAAAAAAACAGAACAATGTAGACTATATCTAAGATATACAATACTGAAGTAAAATGGCAAGTGTTAAAAAAAACTTAACAGTAAAAACAGAAAACATACTATTTAGTTTAAAGTTTACTCATATGTAGAATTATTCATAGATTAATATCGGGATTCCTTCCTTGGCTCACACTCTAGCCAACTACAAAAAACCCCAACATTTTCTTCCATTATTTGGATAGAACATACATCTTTAAACAATGTTTCAATTTACTTCTATTATCAAATTTGCTTAATCGTCTTATCCTTTGCTGAAGGAACAGCACTGCACTACTGGCAGGTATCTTAACACATCTAGTAAGCCAATCACAAGAGACCAATGTGTGCAGGTCAGGCACCAATCAGAAGCTAGCCAGGATATGGGCATATTCTCTCAACAATGGATGAGAAGAGAACAAAGCACATTTGAATATACAAGTAAATTTAAAAAAAAAAAAAGTCTTAAAATGACATGCTCTATCTAAATCATGCAAGTTAAATTTTGACTTTCAAATCTCTTTAAGGCAGGAGTTGACACATCTATTTCCAATTCAAAACCCCAAAAAGATATAGCAAAGACACTTTAGGAGCCAAATCAAGCTAGTCTACAGCTATTAAAAAGAGTCAAATGTTTGGAGCATCTACACACCAAGGATCCAATCCTAAGTCTTAAAAATTTAAATATTCTTGGCACAGGTTGTTTGCATTGTAAGGGTTCTATTAAAGTATAAGCCTTTAAGGACAGCAACTCACTTAGTTTAACACTAGTATTCATACAGTCAAAATGAAATGCTTGGTACACCATAATGCATAGACTAAAAGGAGTCCAGACTAAACCAAATACTTTTAATTCTGGTTCCTTGCTTATTTCACATGACAATACATGAAAGTGCCTGGTTGACTGCTCAATGTTACACTAGTTTGATTAAACCTGAAGTCATCAGGGAAACCCATGTCACAGTCCCACCACTAATGTGCAATGGTAGACTGACTTGATAGCTTTATTTTAGAGGCCAAGTAGAATAGTAAGTTATTCTAATAAGTTACATAGTAGTGTAACATTCTTATGTCACTATCCTATCATATTACACCCCGGTTTCTGGCCTAAACATGGGTGATGGGTTTATAAGGTCAGTCTGCTAATAACTAAAAAGCAGGTTTGCTCAAGTAAAGGCCAAGATTCTTATACATAATGAAAACTAACTAAAACCAATGAAGCACAGCACTGACATTACGTATAATATACAGTGGGTACAAACAATACATACGTATTTCATGATGACATATTGACTTTAAGCCTAACACGTATACAGTTTAGACATAAATGGTGACGCAGCGTTATAATGAATAGGCTGCACACAATATGTATAGTTAAACACAAATGTAGTGAATACAACTAGTGATAGTGGCTACTTATGGCGGATCCACGCATGAGTCTCACCCCGGGAAGAGCTGAGGATCATATCTGGGAATTGCGGAGTGGTAGCTATCTGTGTGACCCAGCCATTATGGCCTTTAAGGGTCCCCCGGAGGGTCATCTGCTCCGTCATGGTAAATATTTGTCCAAAGACGCTCCACTAGAAGAGGATGGAGACGGATCACAGGAGCCGGGTCCGTAAAGGCCGGAGAGAGGCGGAAAAAGGCCCGGAACGCTCTTATATAGTGCGTGGAGAACGCAGCGTGTGACATCACTGTACGGAAAAACTTAAAATGGCGGCGCGCATAAGTAAAAATATAGTAGGCCAGGGCAGTGATATAATAACTGAACCGCACCTTATAACACGCTCGTACAAGAAACGTATTTATTTTATCGGCAAAATAATATAAAATAGATGTTAACAATGCGGACAATTTACTGTAGGACGTCAAACATCCAAGTGTACGGAAAATGGCGTTTGCATATTTTTTCTGCTTTTTTCAGGATATGACGTTGACGTCAGACTTATGTTGACTGTGAGCGAGGGGCGCCAAATGGTATCGCCCTATGATAGCAAGGCGTATACTGCCATGTTGTACGGAATTCAAATAACTTTATTTAAAATGTTAATACAATTTAGTCATGTGTACATTATTCAAAATCTTCTCCAAGATACCCTCTGTTGTTGGACATGATATATGTATATTAACACACACTACATAACAAGAGTCTCTTCAAGAACCAATTAGAGATTTTGTTATTTCAAATGTCATAATTTAATCACAGTTTGCAGCATTGTCTTGGTGCCCCCCACCACCTTTTCCATTTTTTTTTTATCAGTGATCTTATTAAATACAACTAAAACCCCACTAGCAACACACTAACTGCTGTCACAAACTGCCCAGGCGGTTCCTGGGGATCATTTGCTCCAAGTCTTGTTTTATCCTGTCCTACTGTTGTCAGCTGACTTCCCAGAAATGCTGGAGGGTTAGAGGGTGATGGTGGATAGGTGAGAGTATGATTATTATTATTATTATACTTTATTTATGAAGCGCCATCATGTTCCACAACGCTGTCCATGGATATAGTTCATTTAAATAAAACAATAATATAAAACTTCTAAGACTAAGAGACAGGACAGAATTTACAAAGAGATACAGGAGGAATCGAGGGTCCTATTCCAGTGGGAATTTACAATCTAGAATGGTAGGAGGTTGAGAAACAGGAGGTGAGGACTGCAAGATTGAGAAAGATGTTAATGCAGAGTTAGATGAGGGAAATGTTGTTAGGTAAGAGAAATATTATTGAGTTGGGTGGTAGTCTTCTCTGAACAGAAAAGTCTTCAGAGAGCATTTAAAGGAAGAAAGATTTGGGCAAAGTCTGACAGCACGACGGAGAGAGTGTTCCAGAGAGTAGGTGCTGCATGACAGAAGTCAAGCAGTCTAGCATGAGAGGAGGTGATAGTCGCAGATGCAAGGAGCAGGTCATTGTTGGATCTTAGTAGGCGGGCTGGAGTATACTTGTTGATTAGAGAGGATAGGTAGAGGGGAGCATGATTAGGTAAGAACCCTGGCCCAGCAGTTCATCTCACTTGTTTGCCCTCATCAGATTTCAGATCAGACCCAAATATCTCTGCTGTCCCTCTCACAGCTAATTTTCAACGTCACACCCAACCCCTCAGAGCAACTTGCCCACATCACAACATCCACATGTTTCTGCTGCCCCTCTCAGAGCAATTTGTCCACATCACACCCAAATTTCTCTGCTGCACCTAGAGCTACTTGCCCACGTCACACCCAAATGTGTTTGTTGCCCCTCATCAAGCTACGTGTCCACATCAGACTCATAGGTCTGTGCTGCCCCTCTTATAGTTAATTGCCCACATCACACCAAAATGTCTTTGGGACAACCTGCCTGGGGATCATTTGGCCTCAACTCTTGATTTTTCCTGACTTATTGTTGTCAGCTGTCTTCCCAGAAATACTTGGGTGAATGTGGATAAAAAAAGGTGGGAGTGTGATTAGGTAAGAATCGTGGCCCAGCAGTCCATCTCACTTGTTTGCCCTCATTAGATTTCAGATCAGACCCAAATGTCTCTGCGTCACACCTAAATGTCTGTGCTGCTTCTCTCAGAGGTACTTGCCCATGTCACACCCAAATGTCTCTGTGACAAACTGCCTGGGGATCATTTGGCCCCAACACTTGATTTATCCTGTCTTACTGTTGTCAACTGTCTTCCCAGAAATACTGGAGGGTTAGAGGGTGATGATGGATAGAGGTAGGTGGGAGAATGGTTAGGTAAGATCCCTGGCCTAGCAGTTCATCTCACTTGTTTGCCCTCATCTGATTTCAGATCAAACCCAAATATGTCTGCTGCCCCTCTCAGAACAACTTGCCACTGTCACACCAAATGTCTGTGCTGCCCCTCTCAGAACAACTTGCCACTGTCACACCAAATGTCTCTGCTGCCCCTCTCAGAACAACTTGCCACTGTCACACCAAATGTCTGTGCTGCCCCTCTGCAAGCTACTTGCCCTTACAAACCCAAATGTCTCTGCTGCCCCTCTGCAAGCTACTTGCCCTTACAAACCCAAATGTCTCTGCTGCCCCTCTGCAAGCTACTTGCCCTTACAAACCCAAATGTCTCTGCTGCCCCTCTGCAAGCTACTTGCCCTTACAAACCCAAATGTCTCTGCTGCCCCTCTCAGAGCAACTATCCACTGTCACACCCAAATGTGTCTGCTGCCCCTCTCAGAGCAACTATCCACTGTCACACCCAAATGTGTCTGCTGCCCCTCTGCAAGCTACTTCCCCTTACAACCCCAAATGTCTCTGCTGCCCCTCTGCAAGCTACTTACCCTTACACACCCAAATGTCTCTGCTGCCCCTTTTAGAGCAACTTGCCACTGTCACACCCAAATGTCTCTGCTGCCCATCTGCAAGCTACTTGCCCTTACAAACCCAAATGTCTCTGCTGCCCCTCTGCAAGCACATTTCAAACCTTAGATCAGACCCAAATGTCCCTGCAGCTTCTCTTTAAAACCTATACACCATCAGACCTTACTGACCCACAGCCTTTTTATAAGCCCCATAACCACACCAAATCCAAATCACCTTGCAGACTCTTTATAAGCTCTATATCCATACCAGAACCAAATGGCCTTGCAGCCTCTTTATAAGCTCTATGTCCATACCTGAACCAAATGGCCTTGCAGCCCCTCTAAAATCTAAAAACCCATATCACACTTTAAATCAGACCCAAATGTCCCTGAAGCCTCTCTTTAAAACCTATACACCTTAAGATATAAATTACCCTTCAGCCTTTCTATACCCCCATACCCACACCAAACCCAAGTGACCCTGCAACCCTTTTATAATGTCAGATCAGACCCAAATGCCCCTTTCAGCTTCTTTTTACCTATACACCATCAGACCTAAATGACCCACAGCCTTTTTATAAGCCCCCAAACCAGACATGGGCGTAACCAGACCAAATACAAATCACCCTGCAGCCCCTTTATAAGCTCTATACCCACACCAGAACCAAACGACTTTGCAGCCCCTCTATAAATCCATACCCATATCAGACTTCTAATCAGACACACATGTCTCTGCAGCATCCTAGCTACATTAGACCAGACCACAATGATCCTGATACCCCTCTATAAGCCCCATACCCATATAAGCCCGAATGTGATGTGCCAAGGCTGCAACCAGGTGTGCCAGCTTTTGGGTCTTGTTTGTTTCAAGTAAGATCCCTCAATTACAATTTTTGAGAGTTTATTTGGTGTTTGTTTATTAGACACAAAAGATGGAACTGATCCTTCTAAAACCCTTACATATTTCTTTAGCTCTTATGTAATCACCAGTCACTGACCATGTCATCTCATGGGCTGCAATGTTTGTATGTGAAATGACCATGGTTAAACCCTGCACAAGTCACTTGTTTGGCACCTCCTATTAGAGTGAACTGGGGCTCTGAGGAAGATCAAGATTAACACGGATCTCCAGCGCGATTGAGGCAAGAATAATGCTATAGGTGAACATTTTCTCCTGTAGCAAAGGAATATTTATATTTGATTAATGAAAACTAATGTAAATGATCCACAAATATTTAGTATTTGTTTTGTTTAAAATTAAATATATACCAAATAGTGAAGCAGACAATTTTCCCCAATATTAATTTAGAAAGATTTAGACGGACCAAATTTTTTGGCGCTGCACAAGTCTAGTCCCTACATAAATCAAAAAGCAGGGGACGGGGTCACGTTTCTGTCACTAGAACAGATTTGATTACATGTTAAATTACAGAGTAACAGTATTTCAGGCGAGTGACTTGGTACTTTCATTGTGGTGACAGAGAACAGCCCCCTCCACAGCGTTAGGAACACAGAGTGTAAATGGAGTGCATTCAGTTAAAGGGACACTGAACCCAATTTTTTTTTTTCGTGATTCAGATAGAGCATGCAATTTTAAGCAACTTTCTAATTTACTCCCATTATCAAATTCTCTTCGTTCTCTGGCTATCTTTATTTGAAAAAGAAGGCATGTAAGCTTTTTTTTTGTTTGTTTTTTGTTCAGAACTAGGGACATCACTTTTTTATTAGTGGATGAATTTATTCACCAATCTGCAAGAACAACCCAGGTTGTTCACCAAAAATGGGGCGGCATCTAAACTTACATACTTGCATTTCAAATTAAGATACCAAGATGTGTCTCTAAAACGTGAGAGTAGTGTTTTTACTTTTTTTTTTTTCCCTTCCTACCTTCCTTCCCTTATGTTCTATATATTATTTTGGTGACCTTGAGAATTAGTGTTGAAAAAAACAACAACAAAAAACAAGAAAATAGAGAGAAAATCCATCAAAAATAGTGTAATATTTAAATGACCATATAGCTAGCGTTATCTTTCAGCACCAATTTAACAAAGGGACAGAAGTGGTTATAATAAAGCAAGCTATACATTTATCAGTGAGTTTAAAGTCTCAGTCAATAATGCCTAGCCTTCCTTCTATTCCCTCCCAAACTTCTAGGTAATATTCTAGAAAGGTCAGAACCTTAGCAAAATTTCACTTCTATGTAATATCCGAACCTTTAGCTAATATCTTCAGTAAATTGTGTGCATAAACACTTTAGAAAAAAAAAAAAAGGAATATTTGTCAATGATCACAAATGTGAAACAGAAGATAATATCAACTTCCTTGGGTGTACTTGCATAAACCCTAGTATTACATCAAATCCCCTAAATAATCTAGTATTTCTGGATTAAATGATACTTGCATTCTACCCCCAACAACAATATGAGCTCTATTAGATTATCAAGTTTGTACTCTGCCTGCAGGGTGAAAGCCTGCGCTTAAAATGTTATTTACAATCAGTACAAATGCACTTACAGATAATATCAACTGAAACTGACATCAAAGTAGGGATCAAAGCTGACCTTATATAATAGTAATACGCTTCAATAAGTATGTTTAGACTTTAAAGGATTTATCCAACACCTGTCTAGAGAAAACAGTATAGGACTTCACATATAAGCATAATCGTAGACATAAGCAAGAAAGGAAAAACCTCCTTAGCATGTAACAACGTCGGTAGCCATACTATAGCCCCAATACAAAATTTGCAGGGAATAAATATTCAGAACAATGAAGAAAATTATTGTAACATTTTTTTTTCTTTTCTTTTCCCTTCTTTTTGACCTGTTCTCTTAAGCCATTCTCCAGGGTGTACCCTGAATGAAATACAGTTAACCCAGTAGGATCCAGTAATCAAAGAGAAATAAACAGCCTATGCCCCACTCCTGCTGACCATGCTGAGGCTTGCTGTTTATAAGAAAGTCAAAATCTTGTAGTGTCTCTATTTAGGAGGCCAGAAAAAGCAACAAGAATAAAAATCTTGCAGTCTCTCTACTTAGCAGGCCAGAAACAGCAACATATCGTAACAGTTTGTTTCTCTCTCTCTTTTTTTTTTTTTTGTATCACTTTGACTACACAGAGTTTTTTTGAACACATGGAAAGGTTTCTTTTCAGTAGCAGCACTTTTCCACAGACCATGCCTGCTAAGTTAAAAGACAGGAAGCACCGATTGTCTGATGCTGTTAGTGAGACTTCTAATGAAGGGCCAATCACGAAAACAGATATGCAATTAATGGTGAACCAAATATCCGATATTTTTTTACCTCAGTTTGAATCTTTGAAATCCCAAATGTCTTCCCTGTCTTTGGAAGTTAGGCAATTCGCCAATAGATTAACAGAGGCTGAGTATAGGATTTCTGTAGCAGAAGACACACTTAATACTCAATCTCAAATGGTACTAGCGCAAGATAAAAAAAATTATACTCTTAAATGCAAGAATAGATGACTTGGAGGATTGCTCTAGGCGAAATAATTAAAAAATTATAGGCCTCCCTGAAACAGAGGAATTTAGCGACTTACTGCATTTCACGGCAGTTACACTCCCTCAATTATTAGGTATGGAACAACAGAATCTCCCTATAAATATTGAGAGAGCGCATAGGATGGGTCCTCCTAGGAGCAGTGTCACTGGGAAAAATACTAACAGACCTATTATGGTCAGATTTCTAAATTTCCAAGATAAAATTAACATTCTACGTCTTTATAGAAAAAAAGGATGAACTGTTGATCGGGCAAAATAGAATCCTGCTCTTTCAAGATTATTCAAGTGACACTGCAGCCAGGAGAAAAGAAATGGCTCCATTTTGCACTAAATTAATCCATACAGGATATAAAGCAAAATTATTATACCCGGCAAAGATCCTGATCGAAGGAAAAGATGGTACAATCAGTTTAAGTAACACTGAGGAGGCTAAGGAATTTTAAAAAAAAGAAGGAATCCAGTAGGCTGCTGAGCGTTCTAAGCTGTACGGCTGTAAAGTGATATATAAGTTTGGAAGCATAGATGATAGTGGCTTTTAAATATCTGCTGTTGTGCTTTTTATTATGTTTTTTTTTTTTTTCTTTTCCTCCCCCTCTCCTCCTCTCGCTTCGATTTACCCGTCTCCTCTCTGTTCATTGCTTATGTTTTTCCTTATTTTTTAATGATTAAACAATGATGAAGGAACAGATAAGATGTCTTTCATGGAACGTGGGCGGTATTACTTCCCAGAGTAAAAGTAAACTAATAGTAAGACAATTAGGTAAATTGAAACCGGATATAGCTCTTATCCAAGAGACACACTTAAAATTGGAAGAAGTTGTTAAACTTAAAAGTAAATGGATCGGGGAGGTGCTGGCTACTCCGTGTTCATGTAGAAAGAAGGGGGTTGCAATTTTAATCAATAAAAACATGACATATAATATTATTAAAATAGATCTTGACCCAGATGAGAGATGGCTAGTAGTGGAACTTCAGGTGAAGGGAGTGAAATTAATTATTTGCAATGTATATGGCCCCAATAAAATAGAGGTGAGCTTCTGGAATAACCTTGTTTATCGTTTGTCTGAATATATTGGCCAAAATGTCATCCTAGCTGGTGATCTGAATTTAATACCCACGTCCTTAGATAAATTTAGCCCTAATAATGCTTTTTTTTCAAAACAAAAGGCTAAGATATTTACACAAATGTGCAGCAGTCTCAAACTACATGATATATGGTGTTTACAACACCCAGACACCAAAATGTTTACTTGTGATTCTAAATCTTATGGGTCCCTTTCCAGGATAGATTTTTTTCTATTATCTAATACACATCTATAATACATGACATAAGTATTTCTGACCACGCAATTATTGCTATAGATATATGGCTAAGATCAAACTCAGGAGATGGGAGGGTTAATTTTTTCCCCCTAAATATTTAGCAAACAATGAGGAGTTCTGCAATTGGCTGACACAAAAATGGAGAGAATTTGACTCATTTAATAGATCTTATAAACAAAAAACTGAGATCTTCTGGGAAACGGCTAAGGCATGGTTTAGGGGGGAGACTAAGGCATATATGATAATAAAAAATAAAAAAATAAAGGCAAGAGAGATGCAGCTATCCAATCAAGTACGGAATGCATTCCGTAAGTATGTGAATGAGCCTAGCAAATCGTTCTGGGATAAATATAAACTAGCAAAGGCAGAGAGAGAGATCTATTTATAAAACAAAAAGCATCATGGGAAGAACTAAAACTAAATGCGATCTATAAAGGTCATTTCGGAAAATCAGCCAAATTTTTAGCTAGGCTGGATAAAGCCAGGAAAAAAAACAATACAATAGAAGCTATTGTAAGTAAAGAAGTGAGATATACAGAGCTGTCTAAAATTAAAGATATCTTTCTAGAATACTATCAGGAAATATATACAGCTATAGAAATTGATGTCAAGAATAAAAATGATTTTTGGCATAAAGTTACACCATTAAAAGTCTCACAGGAGCAGTTAAACTTGTTAAATAACCCCATTACCAGAGAGGAAGTCTTAGAAGCTATTGAAGAGGCTAAATGTAATAAGGCTCCGGGTCCGGACCAGTTACCCAATGAAATATACAAAATATAAAAAAATTGAAATAGCAGACACTCTAGTTAATTTATTTAATGAATATTATATAAAGGCACAGAAAATGTCTAAGTACTTTTCGGCATCTATCATAGCACTGATATTGAAAAAGGATAAAGACTGTCTAGATCCTGGGTCCTACAGACCCATTTCCCTGCTTAATTCAGATTATAAGATATTAACTCATATTATTGCTAATAGATTGAAACCTTGCCTTGAGGAGATTATTCATGCAGATCAAGCCGGTTTTATGACAGGAAGAACCTCCATTAAAAATATGCGAAAAGTTACGCTAGTGCTTGACTACTACTGGAATAAACTATATAACAATTCTCAAACTCAACATGATGCTGCCCTAGTCACGGTCGATGCTGAAAAAGCATTTGATTCGATAATATGGGATCATCTGCATACATCACTGGAAAAGTTTGGATTTTCTGGTAATTTTTTACAATTTATTAGGACCCTGTATGATCACCCATGGTCCTCTATACTGATAAATGGTAGCCAGACATCAAGTTTTGTGCTTAATAGAGGAACTAGACAAGGCTATCCTCTTTCCCCTCTACTGTTTAATATAGCGATAGAACCCTTAGTTATCTTGTTGCGAGAAGAATTGCAAGGTGTCCATATAGGTCAGCAAAAAATTGTTCTATCACTATATGCGGATGACCTTTTATTGTTTATTAAAAATACTAAAAAAAAATATACCTAAGACTGTGGATATCATAAATACATTTAGCTCCTTTCCAGGCTACAAAATCAATACTAGTAAATCGGAAATATTATGGATTCTTAAAAATTCGAGTAGTAGCAGAAAACATATATTTAAAGAGAAATTAAGTTTTAGGTATTTGGGAATATATCTGCATGCAGATCCAAAACAATGGTATAGGCTGAACTATACGCCTTTTTTAGAAAAAGCATATTTGAAATTAGATCGATGGAAAGTCTTCCCTATTTCTCTGTCTGCCAAGATTATGATTATTAAAACCATTTTACTTCCCCAACTAATTTACATAATGCAAAACATTCCTAGTATTATATATAATAAAGATATTATACAATTTAATAAAAGCTGTGCTGCATTCTTATGGGGCAAATCTAGACATATGTTATCATTAGCAAAGCTATCACTTAATTTGGAAGATGGGGGTTTGGCCTTCCCGGACATTAAAAAATATAATTTAGTAATTCTGGCCCGCTTTGCGGTTGATTGGATAACCAAATCTAATTATCTTACATCTTTAGCATTAGAGGAGGGTGTCATCTCTCCTTTTTTGCTGAAAGCAATATTGCATTGTCCAGTATCACAACTACCTAAGTATATAAAAAATATTAATACAATAAGCTATGTTGTGGAGGCCTGGCAAAAGCTTAATCTAGCATTAAACATGTATTTTGAATTATCTCCATTTCTCCCTATCAGAGGTAACCCTAAATTTGTTCCTGGCTATTCGGCAGAAGTTTTTAAATCTTGGGACCAGAAAGGTCTATCAAGGATATTTCAGTTATACGATTCTGCAAATTACTTGCGTTCCTTCGAAAGTATTTCACGACAATTTAACCTATCAAATAAAGATTTTTATGCTTATTTACAGATCAGACATTATTTACAAGGGTTTAATGTTCCTAGGGTAGAGCCAATGGCCTGGGAAAAAATCAGGATGTATATGTCCACATATAGGGCAGGAAATCACAATATAGCTCTACTATACAAAATCCTGCTGGCCAAACAGGGCCAATTAGCCCTAGATAGATTAGTTGAAATGTGGAGAATGTGCTATAATGATATTTCCACAGATATAATTAAAAGAAGCATTAAATGGATTCATGGGGCCCCTATCTCGACAGCCTGGAGAGAGAGTCACTTAAAGTTACTCAATAAAGTTTATATTACACCTATGAAAATGGTGAAATGGAAGTTAAACATATTAAGTAAATGTACTAAATGTAATAGTTTGACTGCTGATCTAACACATTGTTTTTGGTCCTGCACAAAAATTCGGCAGTTCTGGAAAAAAGTAGAATATTGGTTGAATAGTAAATTAGAGATGAGTTTAAATCTCAAAGCTAGAGATATTTTCTTTCTCCTAACAACAAATGCTACTGCAGGAAAGAACAATACAGTAAATACTGCAATCCTAGTAGGTCGTAGCTTGATATTAAAGCACTGGAAAAATCAGGCCGCACCTTCAATAGCGAGTTTTTCACACTCTATGCACCATCAAATAATTTTCGAGCAATTTAATATTATACCCTCACAAAATAAAAAGGTCAAAGATTTCTTCGTAAAGTGGTTAAGTATTATCTTGTCCTTTCCAATATCGATACAATTTCTGCTAACCTCCCAATACCACAAGACTGAAATTTTTGAACAATTCATTCTTCAAAATATTTTTCCAATCGAATGGTATTGAGAATCTAGTATATTTAGTGTAAGATGATAGCTGGAGATAGCGAGGAGGAGAGGCTTCGGAATATTTTCTTCCCCCTTTTTTTTTTTTTAGCTTTCTCCTTTATCTTTCTTTTTTTTATTTATAGGTTGATAGAGGTATCAGAGGAAGTTCAAAATGTTATGGTTTGAACAATGTACGGTTATATACCTGTTCATATCTCAATTTATTTAATGTACCTGCTGATTTATATGTCTACTATATAGTTATTTTCTTCTTCGCATGCACAACAAGAATTTTGTGATGTTTTATTTTTGTATTAATATGAATGCAGTCAGATTGTGCGATCTATTCTTGTTCCTCTGTTACTTTGAAAAATAAAAGATACCAAGATAATGAAGACAATTTGATAATAGGAGTAAATTAGAAAGTTGCTTAAATGTCATGCTCTATCTGAATCATGAAAGAAAAAAATTGGGTTTAGTGTTTAAGGGGGCAGTTACTAGCAATGTTCCTCAGTTGTTAGACCTGGTGCCTGTTTTGTTTAATATGTATCAGTGATATCTACAGAGGGATCCAGGAGAAGGTGTGTCTGTTTGTAGACCATTAAAAAAGAAACAAAAAAAAAACTACAGTTGAGGTCTCAAATGAGAAGTGACTTAAATAAACCCAGTAAGATTGGAAAAATGATTGAGAGTTAAAGTTCAACCGTGGATGGACTTTTATCCAACGGACATTTGTGTAGCGGATAATATTCTGAAAGACAAATGGCCATTGGATAACAGTCCGTCCATGAGATAGATAGATTAGATAGATTAGATAGATACATAAGGATAGAAATAGGGTTTTACACAGACAGAGAACCATAAGACGTGCTGGGTGGGACCCATGGTTAGGTTCCCAGAGGCAGTTGCGACGCCCAAGGCTCTGATTAGGACAGAGCACTCTGGAGCGTATCTGCCCTCAACCAAACTCGGAATATAGTCTCTCTGTCTCTTACATATGTCTGACGGACAAATGTGCTTTGGCATTCAGTCCAAGAACTAGTTCAACATCTGAAAGAGCAAATTCATGCATTTAAAACCAGATAAAAAACAAATACATGTTACAAAAGAGGAACAGGACTGAATTATTTTGGTTGAATTGAAATTTAGTAACGTAGAAGCACGTAAGGCTAGCCGAATGCTTGTTTGACTAGGTAGATGTATTTGCATCAGGAATAGTAAGGTTCTTATGTCTCTTAACAGATCATTAATTTTGGCCTCCAGAACTGTACACAATACTCAAGATGAGGCCTATCTCCAGCAAAAGGATAGAAATAAATTGGCATCGGTTTAAAGGAAGGCTACTAAAAAATTGTCTAATCTTGATTACCTACATATGTAGAGAAGATAGATGATAGGAAACTATAGTATATTAAAAAAATTATAAGTATATTAAAAAAATGAATCTGAAAGTGTTTTTACAGCACCAGAACAAGATTTCACAAACTCAAGGCTAGGTTCAGGAGTAATTTGTGAAAGCACTTCTTTACAGAAAGGGCAGGTGATTAAAGTGATGGTAAATTCAAAATTCCTTGCAATATATACTCCAAAAAACCTGTGTGTCTTATACAAGGATTCAGTTTACATCAGAATGCCACTTCTGCTGCCAGGTAGTTAGGATGCTGCTGTAATACTCTTGCTTTTGAAGAAAAACTTTATTGGTTTCACAAGAGAGGCCAGAAAACAAATTCTGTAACCTTAACCTAAAATGCTGCAAATCAAATAGCTTGTTAAGACAATATGCAGCATTGTTTGAGGAAAAAAGAGAAAACAAAAGCTGCCTGTCTGTAAAACGAACTGAGATAAGGGGGCAGGCTGCAGAGTCTTAGATACAAAGTAATCACAGAGGTAAAAAAGTAAATATATATATATATATATATATATATATATATATATATATATATATATAAATATATAACTGTGCTGGTTATGCACAACTGGGGATCAGTAATATTTCCCTCTCTCAAATGAGGGGGTCTTCCAAGCAAGAGCCTTTGTCTACAGCCACATCCCCACTGAGAGTGATGTCAACATCTATTATCAGGGATTAGAAATGCAAATACTATAACGGTTCTCCCTAAAGAACAAGATGTTTCTGTCACGCCGCCGCCACGCCGCTGCTCGCTATGGCTGTTGCCATAGAAGCAGCGGTGGTGACTCGTTGCTATGGCCGTTGCCATAGACGCGGCAGTGGTTCAGAGCGTGCAGCGATGACGTCATCGCCACACGTTGTCTCTCTCTCCTGGATGCCGCTCCTGATTGCACTTGTGTGTCCTCCTTGGCACCAATCTGCACCTATGTAAGTACTCTATTTCCCTTACTACACTGCCCAAGTATAGGTGTTACCGTGTGTGCTCCCCTGGGTGCTGTATTACTTATATTGCTGGATTGCCATATCGTTACTGAACTCTGCCTGTCTGACCACTCTGCTTGCTTAACCCTTGTACTGCTGGATTGCCATATCGTTACTGAACTCTGCCTGTCTGACCACTCTGCTTGCTTAACCTTTGTACTGCTGGATTGCCATATCGTTACTGAACTCTGCCTGTCTGACCACTCTGCCTGCTTAAATAACCCTTGTACTGCTGGATTGCCTTATCATTCCTGAACTCTGCCTGTCTAACCATTCTATTGGTTTATCCCTGAACTGCTATACTGCTGTATTTCCTTTGTTGCTGACTCCTGCCTGTGCCTGACCATTCTATTGGTTTAGCCCTGAACTGTTATACTATTGGATTGCCTTAATGTTGCTGGACTCCGCCTGTCTTGACCATTCTTTGACTTAATCTTATTGAACTATCCTGTCTACCGCGAGTACTGCTTACCTCATTTCATAAACTCACTCTGTTCTGGGATATTTCCTATCCTTCCACTTGACGCCGGGATAAGAAGACTACTGGCCAAGTTTGGTCTGATAGAGGAATATCCCATGAGCATTACAGTTTCTAACTGAAGAGTAAACACACATCACTTTGTATAGTAAAGAGTAAAACTTTATTAACAGGACACATAAGATAACATTTTAATAGCAACTAGTGGCCATAAATCCAAATGACATCCATGTTTATCTTCAAGGTAGATGAAGGATAATTATGCAAGTTCTCCCATAATCACCTTCCCAAAATCCATTTCCTTGGTACTGTGTCATTCACAATGTAGAATACGCCAGCAGCCAGCAGTGACAAAACCTGCAATGAAACAAACAAAAACCACTACAATTAGCACATGGGACAAACATTCAACAGACATTTTCATCCTACAACCAAAAGAAAGGCAAAATACTGAGTCAGATACCCTGCTCCTTGGCCAGATTTAGCTAAGGTGGCAGGGTACCCCCTTGCCTGTTCTGCCATCTAGAAGAATATTTTACATGGACAGTCTACACCAGATTTTTTATTGTTTAAAAGATAGATAATCCCTTTATTACCCATTCCCCAGTTTTGCATAACCAACACAGTTATATTAATATACTTTTTACCTCTGTAATTATCTTGTATCTAAGCCTCTGCAGACTGCCCCTTTATTTTAGTTCTTTTGACAGACTTGCAGTTTAGCCAATCAATGCTGACTCCTGGGTAACTCCATGTGCATGAGCGCAAAGGTTATCGATATGGCACACATGAACTAACGCCATCTAGTTGTGAAAAACTGTCAAAATGGATTCAGATATGAGGAGGCTGTCAAGGGCTAAGAAATTAGCATATAACTAGGGATGGGCGAATGTGTTTATATTGAAATTTGAATGTTAGAACGAATGTCATTGTAGAAATTTGATTTACATAATCAAATGTTGATAAGAATGAATATTCTTAAAAATTCTATAATCGCATGTGATTTACAGTTTTTGAATGTCACTTTCGATTTCAAATGTTCATAATTAGATCAAATGTCCACATTCAAAATTTTGAATGTAAAATTCTATTTAACAAATACTATTCAGAAGTTCAATAGTTCATGTAGGGAATTTAGTAAATTGATACTAATAATAGATACAAATATATCAATTTGAATGTTTCTATTTTAAAAATTGCATAATTTGAACATTACATTTAAAGAGAGCAATCAGAAATACTATTACAAATATATAAATCCGTATTTTGCATAATTTGAATAAAATTTTTAGAAAAATTGGAATTGAATATTACATTTAAAGAAAGCATTAGAAAGTCCTGCATGGCCACGCTGGAACAATCAGGATCCTTAGAACACCAACCTATTGGAATCGAGTTATAACTTGAGGTGGAATGATTAAGCCTACAGCAGTCTGCCATCCAAGTACTAATTAGGCCTGACCCTACTTAGCTTCCAAGATCAGACGAGATCAGGTGCATTCAGGGTGGAGTGGCCGTAGGCCAGTTGGAGGAAAGGGATATACGAATGTAGTCTGTAAACTCTGTAAAATCTGATCCCATTTTTTCACCCAGAAATGTGGACGGCTGACATGAGACAAAAAAAAGTCGCTGTCCACAGAAAGATTCAAGAGACTTCATCCCTCACCAGAAAACTGAGAGATCCTCTCAGGAGATTTATATAAGACACCCTCAAGAAGATGTCCGACTGGCATATAATAGAGTGTACGGAACGCAACTAGGGCCATGCCATCAGAGTCTTGAAAATGACCCTTACATCCAAAAGTTGAAAAGGAAGCTTGCAACCTCTGGCTGCCCAGACCCCTGAGCTTCTAGGGGATCCCATGCAGATCCCTATCCTATCAAACTAGTGTCTGTAGACAAAACTCCCAAGATGGACTCAGGAAGCCCTGAGACAGCAACCAG
>NC_069505.1:550364695-550392195 GCF_027579735.1 Bombina bombina | reverse complement strand
TAGCATGCGTGGATAGAAATAACAGAGGTACCAGCAAACAAAAACGCCAAAAATAGCCAATTAGCGTGTGGCTCAAGCATGTAACACGTAGCAATATATGCGATAAATCAAGTGGGTGCAAACTTCGTAGTGACACAAATCCGGGCGGTGTTATTCAAAATCAGTAAAAGTGCTAACCGGAAAATTAAATACCTTGAAACTGCCGAGTAGCAACGATCACAGATCCATACAGACGAGTGAAGGTAGATCCAAGGCTACGCCTTAAATAGGGGGAGCCATAGAGGCAATTAGAATATGATAGGGTGAGCTCAGCCAACGCCTACCGTAGTTATGACAACCAAACAGCTGTTCGTGTAGAGTAGACCATTGCAATACACCAAACACCCGGCCTATCAGGGGAGCGAGACACAGCAACCCGATGCAAGTAGTGAACAGACACAATGTCAGCATACACTGACGGACATTATGGTAACCAAACATACATAGGAAACATATTCTCAGACCACGCCGCAAACAGCATACATAGAACAGATACTGCAGAGATTTAGGTGCAGACATATGAAAATATAGGAACACCGTCATCAACTGAATATACAAACACACCCAAGGATATTGAGTGCGAGTATATACGAGAAAAGATCAAAAGATCAGCACAAAGGGGGCTCTGCAAAGCACATAGCTCAGACAAAGGCAGCGTTACTAAATGCACAAACTAGGGAGTACCAACACCATGTAACTGCTGTATGTCCAAAGGGCACACTCATCAGTAATAGAATGCAACCATCCGGTGCACAAAAAATATGTATGTCATATCTAATGTGAACACCAGCAAATTCCAAAGAAGAGGGCAAATAATCTGAACTTAGATATTGAAGCCCCGATAAGCAAATACATATACAACATGTGTCAACAAATATATGTCATGTCTGTTAAGGCCAGCATCAGATACCAAAGCAGAGGGCAAACACTCTAAACCTAGATATGACAGCCACGACTGGCACATATACTCAAATATGTGTAACCCCACAGTAGATTACATATACATATACGTCATGTATAAAAAAATGTATGTCATATCTGTAAAGGACAGCAACATATGCAAAAGCAGAAGGCAAATAATCTAAACTTAGATATGAAAGCCCCAGCTGGCGCATATAATAGAATATTTGTAAACCCACAGAATGTTACATTTACATATATGGCAAGATTCACATCGTTACATGCACAATCAGGAGAATAGTGATGATAAGGGAACAGAGGGGATGGCCAGGAAGGTGGTAAAGTGCACCTACATCAAGGGTATACCAATGATTCACACATGCATCAACGATAGAAGAAGTCAAACATGGACCACCATAGTGTTCGATGGAAAGTCAGAACGGTAGGCAAGCACAGAAATACAAAGATGCAGGGCACACAGAGTCAATGAATGCAGTGTAAACAAAGAGGAAGACATGAGCTAACAATCAAAGAATAAAGAGACATCACCAGAGGCAGAATTAATACCCTAGAGAGAAGGAAATAGAAACAAAAACAAAGACAATAAAAACAGCAAACAGAATACTATAATTCAAAAAAATACAGAGAAATCCAAATGGGCATTAAGTCCATGTGGGCTTAGAGTGTTTAATATATAAATCCATTTGGATTCACACTTTAATAGTTCATGGTTACGATCACCACCTCTCTTCAGAGGTACCACTGTGTCGATCAACATGGCACGGAGGGAGGCGATGGGATGTTTATGTTCCAGAAAATGCCTAGGCACAGGTTGATCCGCTTTACCATCCTTGAATGCGGCTCTTAAGGCACTTTTGTGGTTGGCCAGTCTTTCCCTGAATGTGGTGCTGGTCTTTCTGATATAGTAGAGGCCACATGGGCATGACAACAAATACACAACATATTGGGACGTGTATGCGAGTCTATGCCTGATTGTGTACGTTTTCGTGGACCCCGGGTGATGACATTTTTGGCCAGTGATTAGGGAATTACAGGTGACACAGCTGCCACACTTGTAGCAGCCGGTCTTGGTTGGAGCCAGCCAGGTTCTGTTTCTGTGCCATTGGTCAGTTTGCATGAGAAGTGTCTTTAAACTGGAGCCGCTTTTGTGAACCACTCTGGGGGGGTGGAGTGTTTTCAAATGGGAGTGTCCGATCTTTGTTGATCAAATGCCAGTTAGACCTAATGACATCAGCAACCAGTTTAGTGGCTGGTGTGTAGCTGGTGACGAATTTAATGGAAGGATTTGTCTCTGCCGGGGCAGTCTTGGGTTTTCTCTGCAACAGAGAATATTGTTCATGACCACTGACTTCTGTATATATATATATATATATATATATATATATATATATATATATATATATTTATATATATATATATATATATATATATATAGAGAGAGAGAGAGAGAGAGAGTGAGATAGAGAGAGAGAGCAAATTGTAGCAGGTGCACTCTCACAAACAGTTCCATACAAATGCCAGGGTGCTAGAGTAGGGTTCAATCCATGGAAAACAGCACTCGCTGGTCTTGACAATACTGGATTTATTCAGTGATGTTTCGGGGAATACACCCCTTCATCAGACCAAAGTATATTCAGTGAATCAAACATTTATACAGTTACAGAAGACCCTCCCCCAGTGGAAAAAAACGCCAAAGTTGTTGCCTAGGCAACACCCCTAACATAAACAAACAACACCAAAGTGTTTAACCAACTAATTAAAATGCATAAAGTACATAGTATAAATCTTAAGCAAAATTACATTATTGCAATTGGTAGCAACATTAGAACATATAGATGTTAAAGTAACAATCACATATATAGAATATCAAAGACATCTTAGTAAGTGTCATATACAGCTGCAAAAACACAGTCAGATAGACATATCGGTTATATAGAAGTCATACAGTAGTCAGATCGTATTGTATCAATTACGGTGGAATCCCCACATACCAGATGTAAAGTGACAACGGTATATACTCATGACGAGTAAATAGAGGGCTAAAGATTCCCCGGTAGCTAAGGCAGTAATTCACATACTGGGATAACCTGTAGATCATGTGCGTAAAAAATCATAACAGGAATACCCATCACATAGCACGGATAACACGTAAACCCACCTTCTAGCTTGGATAATACATGAAACAACCTTCTGATCGTCACAGCCTAATCTCGCTCAAAGCGCAACAGGCGGATCCGACAACTAAGGATTGCGCATGCGTTTCGGAATCATAACTCCGCCCCTAAGCATACTCCTCAATGGATTATGATACGTTAGCAGGGACAGGCCCCTATGTACCTAGTAGATATAGTACCACCCACCAAAGGCTAAAAACGGGCCCTAGAAGTCTATGAAACTCAATACATATCTATATAAATCACGGTATCTAAGATACCACAGCATAACGGTATATGCGTGTCAATTATTCAGTGATTATTATAGGCAGAAGGGTAGTGGAACAAGCCATACTAAAACCATATGGAGCTAACAACAGTCCTAAGGGGTCTCTGGGAGGGAAAGAGTAACAGTGGAGAGTAGAAAACTGCCTTGACCCCTAAATCGACCGTGTCTAAAGCATATATAACCCCTGTTGAATCATACCTGTTAGTGGCATATTAGCGGTGACAACTATATCAATAATGTAAATGCATGGTAAAGACAAAATTATACCTATGGTACCTATATATATGAGATAAAATCTTGGAAAGCAGCACACATCCATTCTGAGACAGTTAGTACCATCCCACTCTGGTAAATACAGGATATACAATGCAACCTTTTAAATACATTCGGCCAGAATATATATATATATAAGAAGGATATCAGAAGGATATACAAACATTACAGGAGTATAAGTACATTGATGGATAAAAGATGTAATCATAAACAAATGATTAGATATATGTATCGGGTACCCAGGGGGGACCAAGTGGAATCCAAGCTGGCCAACTACATAATCAATACTCAGCGACTGCGGTCCTTTATCCGACATAGACATCAGATAGCCCCCAATAAGGCACAGTCCTGTCCAGCAAGTGGCCACAGGGTACAAGAGAAACATGTATATTTTAAGTCACATAGTTGAAGCAGTAGGGCTAGTCAGATGAGTCAACAGTATCTAATGGGTGTACCTGTATCTCCAGGTGTCACAGGAAACAATGCCAGTCGATGCCCATGTTGAGACCGTGTGGGTGGACAGTGTTCAATTTGTATATCCATTCCGCCTCTTTCTGGAGTAGTAGTTTACCCCGATCCCCACCATGATTTAATGGCGGGACATGGTGAATTAACTTGAACCTCAAATCGGCCACATTGTGGCCCATGTCCAGAAAATGCCTAGCCACGGGTTGGTCACTCTTCTTCTTATCTATGGCCGTGCGTATGGCGCTCCTGTGGTTTGCCATCCTCTTTTTGATATCATCAGAGGTCTTTCCTATGTAGAAAAGGCCACAATTGCAGTTTAACATGTACACTACGTACTTAGTTGTACAGGTAAGGTAGTGTTTGATCTTAAACATCTCATTTGTGTGTGGGTGTCGGAATTGGCTGCATTGGAGCATTGAGTTGCATGTAACGCAACTAGGGCACTTGAATGATCCCTTTTTAGTAGAAGAGGATCTTTGGCTGTAACTATTGATGGGATCTGTCCTCATTAGGATGTCTTTCAAGTTTCTCCCTCTCTTATAGCCAATTCTTGGAGGGCCTTATCTTCGATATGGTAGCGTGGAATCGGATTCAACAATGTCCAATTTTTCTTTCAAAGTCATGCCCAATGTCCTTGTGTTAGGTGAGTAGGTGGTGATAAAGTTCATTCTACTTTTCGAATCCTTTTCAAGCCCGAATGATTAGCTGTGATGTCCATTCTGGCCTCCTTAATTAGACGGTTCTTGTAGCCTCTGTTCCGAAATCTTTCTTCCATTTCGTTCAGTTGAATATCCCTTCTGGTACTTGAGGAGTTATTCCGGACTACCCGCAGTAGTTGTGCCTTGGGTATCGCTCTTATTATTGATCTTGGATGGAAGCTGGATGCGTGGAGTAGCGTTTTGCGATCGGTTTCTTTCTTGAACAGGGTAGTCCCCAAGCCAGTGGCTTCCTTGTAGATTCTGAGATCTAGAAAGTCTATTTCCATGTAACTTGACACTTCCTTCAGTTTCACCTGTTCCCCCATTGAGTTCAGGTTATTCACCCATTCCTTGAATGATTCATTCGATCCACGCCAGACCACGATAATGTCATCGATGTACCGTTTGTAACAGAGTATCTGTTCATGGTCATAAACTTTGAATACATTCTCCTCCATGTGTTCCATAAAGAGATTGGCGAAAGCCGGGGCCATATTTGAGCCCATTGCCGTTCCCATCAATTGGAGGTAAAATCTCTTTTCGAATTTAAAGTAGTTCAGTTTCAGACACAGAGATAACAATTCAATAATGAATCCGACCGGAGGTCCTACATAGGGATGTTTCTCCAAACACCTAGTTTTAATGTTCATACCCAGGTCATAAGGAATGATGGTAATAGAGGCTCGCTATGTCCAGGCTGGCCAAAACATCTCCTGGTTGTACTTCAGTTAGTGCAGTTAAGTCCTTGATTAGTGCCGACAAGTCTCTCAGATATGACCTCATGTTGATCACCATGGGCTGTAAAATGGAATCAATGTAGGTTGCCAAGTGCTGTAATAATGATCCCCTGACAGAAACAATTGTTCTCCCTGGTGGGTGGTCCAGTTGCTTGTGGATTTTAGGTAACGTGTACAGGATGGGTCTTATCGGGTAGTCGGTTATCATCCAGTCACGGAGAGTGGAGTCTATTCAATTCATCTGTGCCCCCTGTTCAATCAGGGTGTCGATTTGAGCTTTGTAGGTAATGGTTGGGTCACAGGGCAATGCCCTATAGGTGGCGGTATCAGCCAGTTGTTTCTTAATCTCAGTCTTGTAGTCATGATAGTCTTGTAAGACTATGGCACCCCCCTTATCGGCTGGGCGTATGATGATGGAGTTATCAGCCATTAAAGAACGTACCGCTTCCCAGTCGGAGAAGGTCATATTGTTTCTATATTTTATTTGACAACCATCATCAAGTTTTTGTTGTATAATCCTAGTGTAGGTTTTAATGCTAGGGTTTGTGATGGGTGGGTCAAAGGAGCTTGGTTTTTTGAATAGACTTTTGTTGTCCTCAAGAGTTTTTCCTTGGAAAAGGTCACCCAGTTTCAACTGCCTCTGGAACCTCATAGTGTCAATGTATGTAGAGAATTCATTAGTGGCTGTTGTGGGAACAAAGGATATTCCCTTCCTTAGCACCCTTCGCTCCTGGTCACTCAGGATGTGTTGGCTGAGGTTCACTGTCACATCCTCCTCCTCCTTCGCTGGTATGGTGGCCTTCCTCCAAACCCCGCCCCTTCGGACATGCGGTCTTCGCCTCTGCCCCTGGAGTGGGTAGTGATCCCTAAAAAAGGCTGTGTGCCATTGTTGATGTCCTGTTCCTGTCGTGGATTGACAGTACCGTCAGACCCAGAGCTTGTGTTCACTGTGTTTAACTGGCGAAGGCGGTATGTTCTAATACGCCGCTGTCTCCTGGGTCGGTAGTAGGTTTTCTCTCCTGGTCCCTGGGTCCATCTGTAGACTTTCCTCTCCCTAGTCATCCATAACGTAGCCCATTTTTTTGTTTTTAAAGGCCACAAGAACGTTGTTGTATTCGCGTAGCTGATGCTATTTTCTCCGTCCAGTTCTCAGATTTATCCTGTAACAGAATCTGACTCATAGCCTCTTCAGTGGTAATGATGTCATCCCTTGTTTTCTGTAGCAGACTCCTTATCTCCTCCACCACTAACAGTATCAGATCCAAGGAACATTTATTGAGGACCGCGCACCATGTTTTGCAGAACTAAAGGTTTAACCTGCCAATTGTGGGTATGTTATTGATCCTAAACCCCCTGGGTATTAGTCTTTTCCTGTGATACTGTGAGAGGTAGATTCTGTGCAGTTTTAAATCTACCTCTTTTTTCTTTAATTTCATAATCTGGTTGAACACAGTCAGTGCATTCTCCGCTGGATCATCTGGCAATACAGTGTCAAACTAAATCTGAGCTGCGTCAATGTCACTCATGGATAAAGTTTCAACACCCTCAATTTCTGGTGGGATGGTAACCGTGGCCTGTGTTAACCCACTGGGTTCCATCTTGCTTATTGCTTGTAGTGGTACTCAATGCAGAAGAGACAAAACAGTCCTTCACCGTGGTGAATGTTAAATAAGAAAAACAAATGTCCCAAAATACAACTGAGTGGTGGGTCCAACGCAGTACACAGACCAGGTGAAACTGAAGGAAGTGTCAAGTTACATGGAAGTAGACTTTCTAGATCTCAGAATCTACAAGGAAGCCCCTGGCTTGGGGACTACCCTGTTCAAGAAAGAAACCGATCACAACACGCTACTCCACGCATCCAGTTTCCATCCAAGATCACTAATAAGAGCGATACCCAAGGCACAACTACTGCGGGTAGTCCGGAATAACTCCTCAAGTACCAGAAGGGATATTCAACTGAACGAAATGGAAGAAAGATTTCGGAACAGAGGCTACAAGAACCATCTAATTAAGGAGGCCAGAATGGACATCACAGCTAATCATTCGGACAAGGATTCGAAAAGTAGAATGAACTTTATCACCACCTACTCACCTAACACAAGGACATTGGGCATGACTTTGAAAGAAAAATTGGACATTGTTGAATCCAATTCCACGCTACCGTATCGAGGATATGGCCCTCCAAGAATTGGCTATAAGAGAGGGAGAAACTTGAAAGACATCCTAATGAGGACAGATCCCATCAATAGTTACAGCCAAAGATCCTCTTCTACTAAAAAGGGATCATTCAAGTGTCCTAGTTGCGTTACATGCAACTCAATGCTCCAATGCAGCCAATTCCGACACCCACACACAAATGAGATGTTTAAGATCAAACACTACCTTACCTGTACAACTAAGTATGTAGTGTACATGTTAAACTGCAATTGTGGCCTTTTCTACATAGCAAAGACCTCTGATGATATCAAAAAGAGGATGGCAAACCACAGGAGCGCCATACGCACGGCCATAGATAAGAAGAAGAGTGACCAACCCGTGGCTAGGCATTTTCTGGACATGTGCCACAATGTGGCCGATTTGAGGTTAAAGTTAATTGACCATGTCCCGCCATTAAATCGCGGTGATGATCGGGGTAAACTACTACTCCAGAAAGAGGCGGAATGGATATACAAATTGAACACTGTCCACCCACACGGTCTCAACATGGGCATTGACTGGCATTGTTTCCTGTGACACCTGGAGATACAGGTACACCCATTAGATACTGTTGACTCATCTGACTAGCCCTATTGCTTCAACTATGTGACTTAAAATATACATGTTTCTCTTGTACCCTGTGGCCACTTGCTGGACAGGACTGTGCCTTATTGGGGGCTATCTGATGTCTATGTCGGATAAAGGACCGCAGACGCTGAGTATTGATTATGTAGTTGGCCAGCTTGGATTCCACTTGGTCCCCCCTGGGTACCCGATACATATATCTAGTCATTTGTTTATGATTACATCTTTTATCCATCAATGTAGTTATACTCCTGTAATGTTTGTATATCCTTCTGATATCCTTCTTATATATATATATATTCTGGCCGAATGTATTTAAAAGGTTGCATTGTATATCCTGTATTTACCAGAGTGGGATGGTACTAACTGTCTCAGAATGGATGTGTGCTGCTTTCCAAGATTTTATCTCATATATATAGGTACCATAGGTATCATTTTGTCTTTACCATGCATTTACATTATTGATATAGTTGTCACCGCTAATATGCCACTAACAGGTATGATTCAACAGGGGTTATATATGCTTTAGACACGGTTGATTTAGGGGTCAAGGCAGTTTTCTACTCCCCACTGTTACTCTTTCCCTCCCAGAGACTGTTGTTAGCTCCATATGGTTTTAGTATGGCTTGTTCCACTACCCTTTTTCCTATAATAATCACTGAATAATTGACACGCATATACCGTTATGCTGTGGTATCTTAGATACCGTGATTTATATAGATATGTATTGAGTTTCATAGACTTCTAGGGCCCGTTTTTAGCCTTTGATGGGCGGTACTATATCTACTAGGTACATAGGGGCCTGTCCCTGCTAACGTATCATAATCCATTGAGGAGTATGCTTAGGGGCGGAGTTATGATTCCGATACGCATGCGCAATCCTTAGTTGTCGGATCCGCCTGTTGCGCTTTGAGCGAGATTAGGCTGTGATGATCAGAAGGTTGTTTCATGTATTATCCAAGCTAGAAGGTGGGTTTACGTGTTATACGTGCTATGTGATGGGTATTCCTGTTATGATTTTTTACGCACATGATCTACAGGTTATCCCAGTATGTGAATTACTGCCTTAGCTACCGGGGAATCTTTAGCCCTCTATTTACTCGTCATGAGTATATACCGTTGTCACTTTACATCTGGTATGTGGGGATTCCACCGTAATTGATACAATACGATCTGACTACTGTATGACTTCTATGTAACCGATAAGTCTATCTGACTGTGTTTTTGCAGCTGTATATGACACTTACTAAGATGTCTTTGATATTCTATATATGTGATTGTTACTTTAACATCTATATGTTCTGATGTTGCTACCAATTGCAATAATGTAATTTTGCTTAAGATTTATACTGTGTACTTTATGCATTTTAATTAGTTGGTTAAACACTTTGGTGTTGTTTGTTTATGTTAGGGGTGTTGCCTAGGCAACAACTTTGGCGTTTTTTTCCACTGGGGGAGGGTCTTCTGTAACTGTATAAATGTTTGATTCACTGAATATACTTTGGTCTGATGAAGGGGTGTATTCCCCGAAACATCACTGAATAAATCCAGTATTGTCAAGACCAGAGAGTGCTGTTTCCTGTTTTCCATATAGATATATAGATATATATGTAGATAGATATACACACACACACATGTATATATATATATATATAGCCACACACACACACTCATATATATATATATATATATACACACACACACACACATATCTATCTATCTATCGATCTATCTATCTATATACACACATATAAATATAAATATATACACACACACATATATACACACACACATATATATATATATACACACACATATATATATATATATATATATATACACACACACACATATATATATACACACACACACACACACACACATATATATATACACACACACACACACATATATATATATATATATATATATACACACACACACATATATATACACACACACACATATATATATACACACACACACATATATATATATATACACACACACACACATATATATATATATATACACACACACACATATATATATATATACACACACACACATATATATATATACACACAAACACACATATATATATATATATATATACACACACACACACACATATATATATATACACACACACACATATATACACACACACACATATATATATATATATATATATACACACACACACACACACACATATATATATATATACACACACACACACACACAGGGCCGCCACTAGAAATTTTGGGGCCCCTGACTTAACCATTGATCAGGGCCCCCCTCCCCCCTCCTTTGACATGAGCAATTTTTGACCAAGTGACTAAAACGTATATGCACTTTATTCTTAAGTGTCTATTTAAACTTGGAAATGTTGTAAAGGTAGTAACATACACACACACAGACACACTCATACACTGAAACACTCACACATAAGGATTCCCATATAGACACTCTAGCAGACACGTAAAGAAACACACTCAGACACCCAAACAGACACTCAGCACTTGTTTACATTGACCTGACAAGTAATGAGGTAAACTACAGTTTACAGGAGATTTAGAAAACAAAATATGTTGTTCTGATTATCTTTTTGTAAAGGAAGATGCCAACTAAATGATGACAACAGCATGCAGTGGCTGAAAGGAAGGGCCCTGAACTGCCTAAACAATAATTCCGATTATCCTAGCTTAGTGAAGGAATAATCTAGATTTTATTAAAGACACAGAGACGAATATTTGCTTTACTTTCCTTTACTACTAGTGTGCAGCATTTTAAAGAACAATATACATTACATAAATAAAGAGAAAAAAGAACCAAGGTAATTGGCTATAGTAGATAACAGTGTAATAATGGACCAATCAGAAGACCCATATTGTCCATAAACCGACCAGTGAGCTCCCCAACTTCCTCTTTCTTGTTTAAGGCTCATGAAAAAGAACTTCCCAAAAAGACATAAAACACAAAAAAGTCCAACAATTAATAAAAACATAAACAGGAACCAAAAAACTTGAAATAACTTCGGGAAAACTTGATACGATGAACTCTGATATTTGATAGAAGAAAGGTAATTAATCCATTTGCAACTTCCAATTGAAGATCGAGAATTGATTGAAGGTGCGAAGCCCGTCTCAATTAGAGATATTTGGGAAGTTGGTAACTAAAATAAATGTGAAAAATATTAATACTGTACAATAAAATGGGAGGGAAGACAGAAAAGTAGAGGAGGGAAATATTCGTCTCTGTGTCTTTAATAAAATCTAGATTATTCCTTCACTAAGCTAGGATAATCGGAATTTTATTACAAGACCAGAGACTTCATATTTGCTAGTTTAAAGCAGTTATTTAAAAAGATTTTGAGAGGCGTGTTGAATGGGTTTAAAATAAAAATGTTTAAAAGTAGAATCAGAAGACCAATCTGCCGCCTTTAAAATCTCCTGAAGAGGAGCAGATTTTAAAAAGGCTTTAGAAGCAGCAGATCCCCTTACTGAATGAGCTGAAAAAGAACAATTAATTCCAGCTTCAGACATAACCCATTTAATCCACCTCGCAATCGAAGTAGGAGTTACAGGAGCATGAGGGGGAACAAAAGATAAAAGAAGTTGATTTTTTGAAGAGTCCCTAAATAAAACAGTTTTAGATTCATAAGATTTTAGACATGACACCACACATAGAGAAGGTTCAGAAGGAAAATAAGGATAAAAAATAGAAAAAGACAGAGTCTTAGTTCTACGAGATATTAGAAAAGTAACACCTTCAGGAGAAAAAGATTTAGAATTAAAGTCAAGAGCCCAAACATCAGAAACTCTACGAAAAGAGATAAGACATAATAAAGTAGCAAGTTTAGCAGAAATTTGTTTCAGAGATAAAGAATCATTAGGAGGCCAAGATCTAAAAAGAGAAAAAATCAAATCCACATCCCAAAAGGAATTATATTTAGGGGAAGGAGGATTTTTTAATCTAATAGATTTCAAAAGACGACAAACTAAAGGATGTTTACCAATAGGAGAATTATTAATATAATCATGTCTAGCAGAAATAGCAGACCGAGAAAGATTAATAGTTCTGTAAGCAAGTCCAGTGTCAAAAAGATGAGAAAGAAAATTCAAAACTTGAGTCAAAGGAGCTGAAAAGGGATCCAAGTTCCTAGACAAGCACCAGCTAGACCATCTGGACCATGCGGAAAAATAGGATTTATGGGTTCCCGGAGCCCATGATTCTCGCATGAGAGATTTAGCTGATTCCGAAAGTTCGTGGAGATCTCTGATTTCCCCGTAATTGACCAAGCTATCAGTTTGAGGGATTGGTTTAGAATAAGATTGTGAGGATTGTCTACAGGATCTAGAAGGAGTTCTGGAAACAGAGGGAGAAGAAGAGGATGTTTGAACGACATTTCCAGAAGAGAAGGAAACCAAGCTTGAGTTGGCCAGAGAGGAGTTATCAGAAGAAGGGATAAGAAATTTCTGCGAACTACTGAAATCGTCCGAGCAATCAGAGAAAAGGGGGGAAAAGCGTAAGATCCGTGGAGAGGCCACGGTTGAAGAAATGCATCTATAGCTAACGCATCCGGATCCGGACGCCAACTGAAATATTGAGGAAGTTGATGATTGAGTCGAGATGCAAAAATATCTATAGAAAAGGGGCCGCGAAGGGATTGTATTAAAAGAAAAATGTCTCTGTTTAACATCCAGTCGCTGGAATCCTTCAGGAAACGGGAACCCCAATCCGCAGCTGAATTTGAGAGACCGGGAATATATTCTGCTTTGATTGAAATATTCCTGTCCAGACACACATGGATAAAATCTTTGGTAATGTTGGATAAATTTCTTGATTTGGTACCGCCTAAACGATTGAGATATCTGACTGCAGAAATATTGTCCATACGAAGAAGAATCGAAGCTGGAGCAAAAGATTTTACAAAACTTTTTACAGCAAAAGATCCGGCCAAAAGTTCCAAACAATTTATATGTAGATTCTTCTCCTCTAAAGACCATTTGCCTCCTGTTATAGACGGACCACAACGAGCTCCCCATCCTGAGAGACTGGCATCCGATTCTATGATGATATCCGGAGATTTTCCAAAAATAGCTCTCCCGTTCCAAGCTTCCATATGAGCAAGCCACCATGAAAGCTCCTCTTTGGAATCTGAAGATAAAGGAATGAGATGAGAGTAAGAGAAACCTTTCTGAAGATAAGAGATTTTTAAACGTTGAAGTTCGCGATAATGAAGGGGGGCAGGAAAAATAGCCTGAATGGAGGATGAAAGTAACCCAACAATTCTGGCTATTTGTCTGACAGAAACTAATTGTTTGGAAAGAGTTCTTGAAATCTCCTTTTTTATATTTTTTATCTTTTCTTGAGGAAGACTCAACATGGAATTGGAAGTATCTATAAGAAAACCTAAGAAAATTAAATTCTTGGTGGGAGATAACACTGATTTCTCTTTGTTCACTAGGAAACCTAAGTTCTCCAAGAGATTGATAGTTGTAGTTAATTGAGATTGGAGAGAAGAGGAATTTTGGTTCATTAACAGAATATCGTCTAAATAAATAATTAGACGAACACCCCTCTGTCTCAACCAAGACACTACTGGTTTGAGAAGTTTTGTGAAAATCCAAGGGGCAGATGAAAGACCAAAAGGAAGACAAGTGAAATTCCATATTTGATTGTCCCATGAAAAGGTTAGGAATTTCCAATGTTCTGGTGAAATCGGAACAGTTAGATAGGCATCGGACAGATCCAATCTGACAAGCCAGTCGTTGTCTAAAAGACAGTCTCTTAAAAGATGGATACCTTCTAATTTGAAGTGGTTGTATGAAACGAAAGCGTTTAAAGACCTGAGATTTATTACTGGTCTGAATTGTCCGTTTTTCTTTTTCACAAGAAAAATATTGCTGAAGAAAGCTAAATGAGGATTTAAACTTGGAGATATGGCGTCTTTTAAATGGAGATTTTTTATCTCTTTTTGAATTTGAACTCTGTCTTTTAGAGAGAAGTGAATAGGAAAAGGGAGAACATTTTGAATTGGAGGAGAGACGAAATCTATTAGGACTCCTTGGACAGTTTGAAGAATCCAAGGGTCTGATGTAATATGAGTCCAATTTTGTGAAAAAAGAATTAGTCTTCCTCCAACTTTTGATGGGAAAAAACGTAGAGGAATAAGAGGTATAAAATTTACCTGCAGATGAACGAGATCTTGTTCTGAAGCGGGAACCTCTTTGTTGCCAAGGTCTGGCACGTGATGGGAAAAAATTTGAGGGATGATTTTGTTCTTGATAGGTTCTGTTGAAATTGTAATTTGGTTGTTGGAAGTGAGGTCTGGAAATAAAAGAGGCACGGCCGGGAAAGCGACCTCTTCCTTTACCGGCCCTGTCAGAGAAATTCTGGGATTGCAAAATTTTTCTCATATTGTTTTTTACTTTATTAAGAGTAGTGAATGTATTGGCATACTGATTAAGATCTTTCAAGAAAACATCTCCGAAAAGAAAGCCATCTCTATCTGAATGTAATTCATTATTTGCAAAATCGCAAATTTTAGGATCAATTCTGCGTAAAATGTTCTTGCGTCTTTCAATAATCATGTTTGCGTTGGTATTACCAACAAAAGATAAGATTCTTTGAACCCATTCTCTAACTGTAATAGGGTCCAAGTTAGAGTCATTTAAAACAGCTTCCTCTGAAAGCTCAAACAATTTTGTTATTGGGCCAATAGTATCTAGTAATCTATCTTGGCAGTTTTTCCAGGATCTATCAAGACCCTTTTTTAACTTGTAACCAGGTGATCCTATAAATTTAATAACCTTAGGGTCAATATCAGGGGTTAAATTACTATTATGAGGAAGAAGAGGTCTAGGACACTCTGCCCTCATATTATTTCTTGCACGTTTTTTTTAAAGCTTTCTTAAGCTGAAAGTCTACAAATTTGGCAATATCAAGGGATGGAAACCATTCTGAGGAGCGGGGATGTTGTAAAGTATCCGCATTGAAACGCGGATTTCCCAAAGGGTCATTAAAACTTTTTTCGTCCTCAGAAAATTTTTTGTTATGTTTTTTAAATTTTTTCTTTTTAGGTTCAGAATCTGAAGAATCAGATTCACAATTAGAGGAATCTTTGTCAGATATATCAAGAAAAGAATCAGAATTCACAGATGTAGAAGAATCTGAATCTATTTCCTTAACAAAATGTTCTGTTACTTTTTTGACAGCTCCCTTTTTAAGTCCCCTGGGAGTTAGGGTTCTCATTGCGGATGTTTTAATTCCTTTTCCGCCAGGAATAGGATTATCAGATAAAATCTGTTTAGATTTAGAGACTAGTTTTTTGCTAGTTTTAACAGCAGCAGACGCCGCTTTTCTTTTAATAGCTTTCTTTAGGGAGGATTGTGCCAATAAATTAGTCATGTGGGACATAATTTTACCTAAAGAATTATCTATCATTTTTTGTACTGACTGTTCAGTGAGGGGAACAGAGGTTGAAGAGTCCTGAGACATAATGAATAAATTCTATAAACTTATAATAAATTTAAAATAAACTATTGTCAAAATTTTTTATAAACAGTATTAGCAAAAATTTGTAATAATATGACTTATAATAAGTTTTTGTTATAAAATTTTTTAAAACACTCTGACAGAAAAAGAAAAACTGTAATAAAACTTTTTATTTTGGTCAATTAACTTTTCCTCAGAAGTAACTGAAAATGGCCACCGGAGGGCAATATGTACCTAAAAATGAAAACAGAAGAGAGAAAAGGCTTAATATAGGATTAAATAAACAATGTTGCAAACAATTAATGAATTCACTACAAGGGAGGAGTACCGGGAGAAGCGTCTGTAAGTAGAAAGCCTCAGTGACGCACTAAATAAAATGGGCGTCGGGAACGTCACAGCTGTAACGCCCACAAGATGGCGAATATGATGAAGAGGTCAGACAGAAAAACGGAGC
The DNA here is from genome assembly GCF_027579735.1 of Bombina bombina. Lineage (NCBI taxonomy): Eukaryota > Metazoa > Chordata > Amphibia > Anura > Bombinatoridae > Bombina > Bombina bombina. Next base: position 550,375,876 of record NC_069505.1, on the reverse strand, counting down.
TGACAGGTAAGCGCAGAGCAAGGGGGAAAAGAAAATAAAAGTCGCAATCTAAATGAGAAGAAATAATAAACAAACCTGGGCAAAGAAAAGACCTAAAAGAAAAAGATTAAAAACCGGAGAAAGAGAGTTTGAAAAAACGGCAGTTACTAATTAAAAGGAAGGGAAAAAATGCAATAACATAAAATTTTTTAAAAAGAGAGTTAAAATAAATCAAAATATTGAAAAAAAGGGAAATAGAAAGAAGAACAATAAGAAAACACAAACAGAAATATATAAATACAAAAAATAAAGAGGATAATATAATTAATAATACTATAATTTTTTAGACAAAAAATATAGCACACTTATCTTTTGAATGAGCAGCAAAAGAAAGAGGAAATTGGGGAGCTCACTGGTCGGTTTATGGACAATATGGGTCTTCTGATTGGTCCATTATTACACTGTTATCTACTATAGCCAATTACCTTGGTTCTTTTTTCTCTTTATTTATGTAATGTATATTGTTCTTTAAAATGCTGCACACTAGTAGTAAAGGAAAGTAAAGCAAATATGAAGTCTCTGGTCTTGTAATAAAATTTAAAGCTTAAATGGTGGATTGGTGACTTCCGGAAAGGTCTCGTTAGTTTCAAAGTCTGTAGGAGGATGTGAATAATCAGTAGTAAGGTCAAAATGTCCTAATTAGGAACAGAAAATGGACACACAAACTCAAACTTGCACATACACCCAAGGAAACACTGACAGAGACAGCTTCAGAAAACACACAAAGACATACACACACACACACACAGACACCCACAGAAAACACAGAAAGACATACACACACAGAGAGACAACCACATAAAACACAGAAAGACATACATACACACACCCTCACAGAGACACCTACAGAAAAAACACAACCTCACAGAGACATCCACAGAAAACACAGACATACATACATACATACACACAAACACCCTCACAGAGACAACCACAGAAAACACAGACATACACCCCCCCCACAGAGGCATCCAGAGAAAATACACAAAGACAAACATACACACACCCTCACAGAGACACCCATAGAAAAAGCTCAAAGACATATGCACACACCCTCACAGACATCCACAGAAAACACAGACATACATACATACATACACACAAACACCCTCACAGAGACAACCACAGAAAACACAGACATACACCCCCCCCACAGAGGCATCCAGAGAAAATACACAAAGACAAACATACACACACCCTCACAGAGACACCCATAGAAAAAGCTCAAAGACATATGCACACACCCTCACAGACATCCACAGAAAATGCACAAAGACATACACACCCACCCTCACAGAGAGACCCACAGAAAAAAAATTACATACACACTCATAGAGACACAAACAAAAGCACAAAGACATAAACACAGACACCCACAGAAACACTCACAGGAGGAAACATTTATGCACCTTGCATCCCATAAAAAACAATGATCAATAATGTGTGACATTCATGATAAAAACAATTGCAGAAATTAAGAGATCAATTTTTAAAGAATCATCATCTGTCAGCTGTACTTATCGATTTTGAAAATGCTGTACGCTATATGGTCTTGGTGGAACCATAAGCTGTGGTACTCATACAATTAGATCTGGGTAAATGCAGGATTGTTTGTATGTATTTCAAAATTAAGTCAGCTGTAGTGTAAACTGAACAGTTTTTAGTTAACCTGTCTCATTTCAAACACTGAGCAATCTTAGTCTGAGAGTATAACATTTTATGCAGATGTAAAAATTTTAGATAAAATGCCTCCTTGCATCTGGAAAGTCCTTGCATAAAGGGGCAGTGAACTGGAATGTTATATATATATATATATATATATATATAAATATAAAAACCCAGCACTCACTTACAAGCTCTCAGCTAAGATTTAAAAGCAAAAATGGAAAGGTTAGTTACCGCATCTGGCCAAATGGGACAAGCCCAGGTACCTCGTCAAGGTCCTTTCCAATACCTGGTACCCTAACACAGCCACACAATGCAAGCTTTCAAATCCAAACAAACTGTGAACAAGGGAAGGGTGCACAGGAATATGTATGCCTAGGGTGATTACATATTCCTGTGCACCCTTCCTGTTGTATTTTATGAACACACCTAACTTTAATATCAGACTGTTATTTCCATGGACATTAATGGATATTCAAAGGCTAAGGGACATTTGTCTACAACATCAAGGACTTAAAGGGTTAAATGCAGATTAAGAACAGCATTGGTGATTCTGACCTACAGTTACCAGCTTCTTTCAGTTCAGAGGTGACAAGACAAGTTTGGGAAAAAAAACCAGTTGGAGATCTGAGCAAACTCTCTATCAAAACAATGCCTCAAAAGAAGAAAAGAATTCACAAACACATTTTACAACCCTTACAAACAGCATCTCACAGGTGGTGTCATAAACTACAAGGCCCTGATTTTATCTCAGTTTCTATCACCAATAGCCTAAGGACGTCACATTCTACCCCCCTGATCTAATGATGTCATCTGGTCTCTGAAGAATTTATAGCTGAGTGTGGGCTGGACTTGGCTATGTGAGAGAATGAATGACTATATAAGTTAGTTGCCATTGTAGGCTAGGAAAAAGCTCTCTTCTCACTCACCTCTCCCCTTCCATCTCTCGCTCTCTCCCCTTTTCCACCTTCCCTTTCCTCCCCTTACATTAGTCAGTAACTTGTTTCTATGTAAATACTTATTTTCTGTATAATAAAAGAAATAATTTCATCAAGCAGCGTCCTGATTTCCTAAGCTAAAGGTAATATTAGTGTGGAAATAGTAACTAAAAAGTTAGCAGATTCTACATTTGGCACCCCATACGGGACGTGGATAAATCACTAATTCCAAGTTGAACTACAGCTGAATTTGCTAAACTGGAGTACTGGAGCTGCAAGAATTCCTTGCGAATAGAGGCCGAACCGGACTTATCTGTGTGGGAAGTGTGCAGATCTACAAGACACTGTGTAAAGAGAAAGCTGCAAGTACTGTAAGTATATGTTTCTTTGTATTTATGATATATCTCTGTATGCTACAGAAAAGTAAATGTATTAATTGTTTCTTGCTGAATTAAGTTTACTAAAATCTGAAAACAAGAGAGTAACCAGACATCTCTGAGGGTAAAGCGTAATAGGCATAGCCCAGTTTTACATGCAGCTCAAAAGGAGATCCCTCTAGGTGTAGATTTTAGGCTAATAATGCAAAAGGTTTGTTGATGTTAGATGTGTACTTGTGAGTGTGTACATCTGTACTGTGTATAGTGTGTTGTGTGATCAGTGTGTACATCTGTACTGTGTATAGTGTGTTGTGTGATCAGTGTGTACATCTATACTGTGTATAGTGTGATGTGTGATCAGTGTGTACATCTGTACTGTGTATAGTGTGTTGTGTGATCAGTGTGTACATCTGTACTGTGTATAGTGTGTTGTGTGATCAGTGTGTACATCTGTACTGTGTATAGTGTGTTGTGTGATCAGTGTGTACATCTGTACTGTGTATAGTTTGTTGTGTGATCATTGTGTACATCTGTACTGTGTATAGTGTGTTGTGTGAATCTGGTGTGTGTATTGTTGGTAAGAATGGAACTGGTTGAGAAATACATTAAGAAATATGCCTCTGTCACATTTATTACATGTGCAGAAGATCCATTGACACGTCAGTTTTATAATGTAATTAAACAATGTGAAAAGCACAATAATGAACTAAGTAGAAAACTGTTTCAGAAAGACATAGAAAAAAGAGAGCTAAGTAATTTCCTGAGTATGTTTCTAAGAATAAAAGAGATTGCTGAACAGAAAGAGTTGGAATGGAAGGCAGAAAGAACTGATATCATAGAACAGCTGGATAAACTTGGTCAATCTATTATGGCTGTTGCTAGTCACTCTGAAAAGAGATGTGAGTGTGATACACTGAGTGAAGAGATAAAAAAAACTTACTAAACTGAATACTGATCTACAAGAGAGGCTTAATGAATGTGAAGTGAGGTGTGGAATGGGAGAGCAATTAGTAACATGTATGGAAGAAAAGGAAATGCAGAGAGAAAATGTTACTGCATCACTTAAGGCAGACTTATGGGAGTCTGAATCACAGCTGTTAAATAAAGAACAATGTATCTTGTCTCTAAAAGCACATGGGATACAAGACAAATGCAACTGTTACAGGAGTAGTATAGCACATGTTTGTCCTTTAGAAGTAGATGGTAATGAAAGTCGAACTATAGAACTAGATGGACAAACCCCTAACATTTCTGACAGTTCTTTGTTAATTTTAAACCAGGTCCCCTCTATTCTAACTCCTCAAATAGAATGCAGACAAAGTAACCCTCAATTACAGACTAAAGTAAATAATCATAGTAACTCTGCCCCCCTTACAATACAAGACCGTAATAATTTGTGCCATATTTTAGGTCACTTTGACACCTCCATATCACCTGTAATCCTTTCTAATAAGTTAGAGGCTGTTACTACTCAGTATAATTTAGGCAACAGAGATGCCTGTGCTTTGCTCAGGGCCTGGTTGCCATCACAATTAGCTGCACAGCTAAGGGCACCAGTAGGCACCCATAAAGGAGTTTCTCCTGATGTTGATGCAAACTGGGGAAATTCAGGGGACAGATTAAAGGAATTACAGTATGTAATGTGTTGTCGTGATGCCAGAGGTACCAGTGCCATAGCAAATGCAAGTTTAAAGGAAGGAGATGACCCGATTTGGTTTTGTACTGAGTACCTTGCACTGTATAAGATAACTTATGACTGCCCTAACATGTCCCCAGATGATGCAGATTTTCTGTATTCTATGGCATATAAATGCACATTAATTGACAGTAGTACAAGAATCACTCTTAGAAATGCCAGTCCTATACAAACTTTGTTAACATACTTAAAGACTGGTTTAAAGACTCAAAGCATAAGAATGCTACTCATAATAATATATCTATGCTAACTGAGAGTCAGGGAAAGCAGAGATTTTCGAGACGTTGTTTTAAATGTGGAAAGTTCGGGCACATCATGAGGGAATGTGTGACATCAATGAGAGATACCAGGGATAAAAATTACATTAGGAGGCAGAACAAAATATCATATTTAAGTAAGGAAGGAAAATACAGTGCTATATTTGAAGTTGAAAAGGAACATAATATATCTTCTTTAACAAAGAAAGAAACAATAGAAGAACCTACTAGGGAGGAAACTTGCAAAGAGCCCCCATCTCAACAAAACTGCAAAGAGCCCCCATCTAAAAAAGAAGGGATAAATGTTCCATTTCAGATACCTTACATAAACTGGCCATTTTGGGCACTGTTTAATTATACACAATTGGCAATGCATCTATTGATATTCAATTTAGCTCAGCCTGTGTATATTGCCAATTAATTGCAGAAATCTGTCTCTATTCTCTACATTCTATTACCCTGTATTCCATGTATAGTGATGGTAGAGTTTTACTTTAGACAAGTAGAGATTTATTTTGTTTCATTTATTTACTTTGTATATATGTCTATATTAATGCTATGTTTCTTTTTTTTAGGGCTATTACTTGAAGAGAAGTGAACTTTGTACAGTCTACTTCTAGAAATTAAGGCCTAGATTTAGAGTTGGGCGGTAGCCGTGAAAACCAGCGTTAGAGGCTCCTAACGCTGGTTTTTACCGCCCTCTGGTATTTGGAGTCAGTCAGGAAAGGGTCTAACGCTCACTTTCCAGCCGCGACTTTTCCATACCGCAGATCCCCTTACGTCAATTGCGTATCCTATCTTTTCAATGGGATCTTTCTAACGCCGGTATTTAGAGTCGTGGCTGAAGTGAGCGTTAGAAATCTAACGACCAAACTCCAGCCACAGAAAAAAGTCAGTAGTTAAGAGCTTTTTGGGCTAACGCCGGTTCATAAAGCTCTTAACTACTGTGCTCTACAGTACACTAACACCCATAAACTACCTATGTACCCCTAAACCGAGGCCCCCCCACATCGCCGCCACTCGATTAATTTTTTTTAACCCCTAATCTGCTGCCCCTAACACCGCCGACCCCTATATTATATTTATTAACCTCTAATCTGCCCCCCCACAACGTCGCCGCCAGCTACCTACAATAATTAACCCCTAATCTGCCGACCGCAAAGCGCCGCCACCTACGTTATCCTTATGTACCCCTAATCTGCTGCCCCTAACACCGCCGACCCCTATATTATATTTATTAACCCCTAATCTCCCCCCCACAACGTCGCCGCCACCTACCTACACTTATTAACCCCTAATCTGCCGAGCGGACCGCACCGCTACTATAATAAAGTTATTAACCCCTAATCCGCCTCACTCCCGCCTCAATAACCCTATAATAAATAGTATTAACCCCTAATCTGCCCTCCCTAACATCGCCGACACCTAACTTCAAACATTAACCCCTAATCTGCCGACCGGAGCTCACCGCTATTCTAATAAATTTTTTAACCCCTAAAGCTAAGTCTAACACTAACACTAACACCCCCCTAAGTTAAATATAATTTAAATCTAACGAAATAAATTAACTCTTATTATATAAATTATTCCTATTTAAAGCTAAATACTTACCTGTAAATAAACCCTAATATAGCTACAATATAAATAATAATTATATTGTAGCTATTTTAGGATTAATATTTATTTTACAGGCAACTTTGTATTTATTTTAATCAGGTACAATAGCTATTAAATAGTTAATAACTATTTAATAGCTAAAATAGTTAAAATAATTACAAAATTACCTGTAAAATAAATCCTAACCTGAGTTACAATTAAACCTAACACTACACTATCAATAAATAAATTAAATAAACTACCTACAATTACCTACAATTAAACCTAGCACTACACTATCAATAAATTAATTAAATAAAATATCTACAAATAACTACAATTAAATAAACTAACTAAAGTACAAAAAATAAAAAAGAACTAAGTTACAAAAAATAAAAAAATATTTACAAACATTAGAAAAATATTACAACAATTTTAAACTAATTACACCTACTCTAAGCCCCATAATAAAATAACAAAGACCCCCAAAATAAAAAAAATGCCCTACCCTATTCTAAATTAAAAAAGTTCAAAGCTCTTTTACCTTACCAGCCCTGAACAGGGCCCTTTGCGGGGCATGCCCCAAAGAATTCAGCTCTTTTGCCTGTAAAAAAAACACATACAATACCCCCCTCCCAACATTACAACCCACCACCCACATACCCCTAATCTAACCCAAACCCCCCTTAAATAAACCTAACACTAAGCCCCTGAAGATCTTCCTACCTTATCTTCACCATGCCAGGTTCACCGATCCGTCCTCGGAAGTCTTGATCCAAGCCTCGGAAGTGTTGATCCAAGCCCAAGCGGGGGCTGAAGAGTGACGTCCATCCTCGGGCTAAAGTCTGGATCCAAGCGGCGGCTGAAGAAATCCATCATCGGGCTGAAGTCGGAAGTCCATCATCGGGATGAAGTCTTCTATCAAGCAGCATCTTCAATCTTCTTTCTTCTGGAGCGGAGCGGAGCGGAGCGGAGCGGAGCCATCTTCTTCCCACCCGACGCGGATCCATCCTCTTCTAACGACGCCTACTAGCCGAATGACGGTTCCTTTAAATGACGTCATCCAAGATGGCGTCCGTCGAATTCCGATTGGCTGATAGGATTCTATCAGCCAATCGGAATTAAGGTAGGTGGAATCAGCCAATCAGATTGAGCTTGCATTCTATTGGCTGATCGGAACAGCCAATAGAATGCGAGCTCAATCTGATTGGCTGATCGGATCAGCCAATCGGATTGAACTTGAATCTGATTGGCCCGAGGATGGACGTCACTCTTCAGCCCCCCGCTTGGGCTTGGATCAACACTTCCGAGGCTTGGATCAAGACTTCCGAGGACGGATCGGTGAACCTGGCATGGTGAAGATAAGGTAGGAAGATCTTCAGGGGCTTAGTGTTAGGTTTATTTAAGGGGGGTTTGGGTTAGATTAGGGGTATGTGGGTGGTGGGTTGTAATGTTGGGGGGGGTATTGTATGTTTTTTTTACAGGCAAAAGAGCTGAATTATTTTGGGCATGCCCCGCAAATGGCCCTTTTCAGGGCTGGTAAGGTAAAAGAGCTTTGAACTTTTTTAATTTAGAATAGGGTAGGGCATTTTTTTATTTTGGGGGTCTTTGTTATTTTAGAGTAGGCTGTAATTTGTTTAAAATTGTTGTAATATTTTTCTAATGTTTGTAAATATTTTTTTATTTTTTGTAACTTAGTTCTTTTTTATTTTTTGTACTTTAGTTAGTTTATTTCATTGTATTTATTTGTAGATATTGTATTTAATTAATTTATTGATAGTGTAGTGTTAGGTTTAATTGTAGATAATTGTAGGTATTTTATTTAATTAATTTATTGATAGTGTAGTGTTAGGTTTAATTGTAACTTAGGTTAGGATTTATTTTACAGGTAATTTTGTAATTATTTTAACTATTTTAGCTATTAAATAGTTCTTAACTATTTAATAGCTATTGTACCTGGTTAAAATAAATACAAAGTTACCTGTAAAATAAATATAAATCCTAAAATAGCTATAATATAATTATAATTTATATTGTAGCTATATTAGGGTTTATTTTACAGGTAAGTATTTAGCTTTAAATAGGAATAATTTATTTAATAAGAGTTAATTTATTTTGTTAGATTTAAATTATATTTAACTTAGGGGGGTGTTAGTGTTAGGGTTAGACTTAGCTTTAGGGGTTAATCCATTTATTACAGTAGCGGCGAGATTCGGTCGGCAGATTAGGGGTTAATAATTGAAGTTAGGTGTCGGCGATGTTAGGGAGGGCAGATTAGGGGTTAATACTATTTATTATAGGGTTATTGAGGCGGGAGTGAGGCGAATTAGGGGTTAATAACTTTATTATAGTAGCGGTGCGGTCCGCTTGGCAGATTAGGGGTTAATAAGTGTAGGCAGGTGGAGGCGACGTTGAGGGGGGCAGATTAGGGGTTAATAAATATAATATAGGGGTCGGCGGTGTTAGGCGCAGCAGATTAAGGGTACATAGCTATAATGTAGGTGGCAGCGGTGTACGGAGCGGCAGATTAGGGGTTAATAATAAAATGCAGGGGTCAGCGATAACGGGGGCGGCAGATTATGGGTTAATAAGTGTAAGGTTAGGGGTGTTTAGACTCGGGGTTCATGTTAGGGTGTTAGGTGCAGACTTAGGAGGTGTTTCCGCATAGCAAACAATGGGGCTGCGTTAGGAGCTGAACGCTGCTTTTTTGCAGGTGTTAGTTTTTTTTTCAGCTCAAACAGCCCCATTGTTTTCTATGGGGGAATCGTGCACGAGCACGTTTTTGAAGATGGCCGCGTCCGTAAGCACCGCTGGTATCGAGAGTTGAAGTTGCGGTAAATATGCTATACGCTCCTTTTTTGGAGCCTAACGCAGCCATTCTGTGAACTCTAAATACCAGCGGTATTTAAAAGGTGCGGCCAGAAAAAAGCACGCGTAGCTAACGCACCCCTTTGGCCGCAAAACTCTAAATCTAGGCGTAAGAATTTTGTAATTGTTCATTTTTATTCACAGGTTGTTGCTATTCATGAATAAAATGTTTATAGTATAAAGAAATGTATTTCCCCCTTTTTCTTAAAGACCACGTGGTACTTTATGATGAGCTCATCAGTAACATAAATGTAATATAGTCACAATGAATTGTTTGCAAACAATTGATCATAACCAGTTTATTTTAAAAGTCATGGTTTCAAGTACTGTTTTATATGTCTGTTATTTTGTTTGTGTTATTAATGTCATGAACTAACAATTCTGATTACTTACAGAAGCTACCTATACCATCACCCAAAGAAGCACAAATCATTTACTGTAGAGAAGACTAGATATTTTAAATTGGATAATTTAATGCAAAATCCAAATTTAGTCATTTAAGAACGCTGTTATATTTAAAGAGAACAGCAACATGTTTTGTGTGGCGTACTGTTTTTATGTTGTGTTTGTTCTGTGTTGTCTCTGTTTTATATGTGTAAAATGAATTATTGTTATTTTTTGTAATATGGTTCCTTTTCTATCAAGGAACCAAACGAGGGATCCCTTCACTACCATTTTTGTATTTTTAAGGACATTTTTGTATTTTAAGGACATTTTTGTATTTTTAAGGACATTTTTGTATTTTAAGGACATTTTTGTATTTTATGGACATTTTTGTATTTTTAAGCACATTTTTATTTTTTATCTCTCTTTTTTTTTTTTTTTTTAACAATAGGTAACTTTTTTTAAATGCTTCCATATTAGTTTTTTTAATTTTAAATCTGTTTTGCCACACTGGGCAATGTTTTTCAGTAATTTTTTTTTTCATAAGCAAGTTATGTTTAAAGAGTATAACATTGTCTACTTATAGGTCTCTAAGTGCTGACCAGTAGATTATAAGACTGTGCGCATGCCTTGAAGCAGATAATAAGACTATGATTTAATGTTAAAGACAGTAGTATACATGTTTTGCAGAGCTATATGCTACATTTTGTTTATGACCTCAGATAGCAGGCGTTGTGTATTAATAAATTATAATCTGTCACAAATGTATAACATTCAAATCTCACAATATGCCAGAAAATAATTTGCAAAGTTTGAGCACTACTCCTAGTAGTAGTCATAAAGATTGTGTGTGATATGTAACAATTAATTTGTGTCATATGTATAATTATTCTGAATATGCTGATGTGATGTTATATACATCTCAGATTATTGTTAATTCTAACCGGGTAAAAAAAAATATTGTATTTGTAAAACTGATTTAATCATCCTATACATAATGTGATTGATAGAATGTGCTTCACATTGTAAGGGAATTGTATTTTAATATTTAGTATGGATGTGAATGAATGGTTTTATTTCAGGTTGCCCCACTCACAGAAGAAACTATAAAGCGAGCAGTACAACGTTATTATCACAAGTGATTTAATGATCAAAGAGGGGAATGTTGTATTTTATGAACACACCTATCTTTAATATTAGACTGTTATTTCCATGGACATTAATGGATATTCAAAGACTAAGGGACATTTGTCTACAGCATCAAGGACTTAAAGGGTTAAATGCAGATTAAGAACAGCATTGGTGATTCTGACCTACAGTTACCAGCTTCTTTCAGTTCAGAGGTGACAAGACAAGTTTGG
>NC_069505.1:550349695-550357195 GCF_027579735.1 Bombina bombina | reverse complement strand
CCAAGATTGTTTCTGTTTTGACTGATATACCATCCAGCTTTCTTAGGAGGTCTGGGGTATCTTTTACATAAGAGGGGAGGGAGAGAAGGAAAGGTCTGAGAAAGATATCTACATATTCACCAATATGTTCACTGATACTGCCAATCCCCGAGACTATTGGTCTCCCAGGGGGACTGGTAGGATTTTTATGTATTTTTGGAATTACATAAAAGGTGGGCATTACAGGGTGAGTTGGACTAAGGAATTGAAATTCCTTTACAGAGATGAGACCATCCATCTTAGCATCTTGTAGGATTCTATTAAGTTTAGATTTCATTGATGTCATGGGATTTTTTCATACTGTAGTCTATCATTTAATTGTCTCTTTACTTCGTTAAGGTAAAAAGACTCATCTAGGAGGACTAGATTGCCGCCCTTATCAGCTGGCTTGTAAATTACTCCCTTTGCTGTACTTAGTTCTTTTAATGCTTGTCTTTCTTTAAAGCTTAAGTTGTCAGACTGAGTCCAGTCTTCAGGTAGTTTTTCAATTTCTTTCTCAACAGCTTTAACAAACATTGAGACAATGGGAACCTGTGCTACCGAAGGCATAAATGTTGATTTCGGTTGCAGATTAGTTTTTAAGTTTCTGCAGCCTTTTACAAATTCCTCCCTATATTCATTTTCATTCAGGAGGGATTCTAATACCTTTAGTGTTTCCTCATCTTTTCTCTGTTCTGATTTATGCTGATGCATAGTATAGTGTAGAACTATTTTTCTAGCAAAAAGGTAAAGATCTTTCACTAGTTCAAACTTATCTAGTTTGTTTGATGGGCAGAAAGTTAGTCCCTTTTTTAAAACCTCAATGTGAGTCAAATTTAGCCTAAAAGAAGAGAGATTTATAATTTGTAGATTACTTTTAACCTCTTTTTTTAATATCCCTGATATGGTCTCCTTCGTGGTCTCCCCCTGTTTCTCATTCCCTGTCGTTGATTCTCCCCTCTCCCTCTCGGCATGAAGCTTCAGTATCCATATCTGAACTAATCACTGTAGCTCTTGCAGATATAAGGTGGATCTGGAGGTGAGCACAAACACAGACATCTGGACACTAATGTTTTGAGTGCAGACACTCGGACCGCTACTTACCGCTGTTTTGCGGCTACAAAAGTGGAGCCGGAGGTGAGCACTAACACAGATACCCGGACTGCCTCTATATTACTGAAGTCTGGAAGAGTGTTTTGAAGCAGATATTCGGACCACTACTTACCGCAGTTTCCTGGAAAGCTGCAATTGTCCTGGGTTGTTAATAATAACGGCATCTTGCAACAAAGTATCATTTATCCATGCTAACTATAGAGGACGCTTTTACCTCAGAGTTCTAGCATGCAAGTTTCATCAACAAAGATCATGTTTTAAAGCAAAGAATGAGCCCTGAAACATTTCTTTCTTAAGTTTCCCTACACTTGGAACCTGGGCCCAGGCAGAAACGGACTCTTTTGAAATATCTTGTCCCTTTCTACTCTTTCAATCACAAGGAGGACACTCCATACAGGTCGTATATATGATCAAAGCAATCTCACATGATTATTAGCTATTTCCCTTTGTTGATCTACAGGATCAATATACATGTTGCAACTATATTAGCTGTTTTAGCAATACATTACTATAAAGATCATCCCACTGCAGTGGTAGTAATATATTTGTTCATACCATGACAATTTGCAATAACTTTTCAGTATGTTTGTTACTATGTAAATAAATTTGCCGCTGACCAGAACTTGTGTGCATCCGTTTGTTTGTTTCTTGATTGCTTTCAGCCAAACACCTACTAAAGTAAAATGAAGCTCTATAGAGTGCTGCAATCCCCCATCTTTACACAGTATCTCATATAGCTCTGCTGTGGCTTTTCTTCTTCTAACATATTTTGTAGCTATTAATGTTTTTGGGGGTCTGCACCTGATCTAAGAAAGGATAATTACCGCTTGGATCCTAAATAAACAAAATATAATTACTGGAACACACCTTGGTCTGTTTAAACAGAAAGGTGTCAGTATTCCTCTCCCAATATTTGTTTTGTAAATTATACATAATAGGAGCAATAGGGAGGATTCCCATAGTGCTCTTTCCCTTAGGGACTGAAGGAAAAAATATTTTTGTTTAAACACACAATTATATTAGTGTGTTGATAGAATTTCATTCTTGTGTTTGGCGGAGACTGATTTTGAAACAACCAAATATGGCCTTTACACTATCCGATGAACAATGGGAGGCAGACAGGGGCGTAACTAACGGTGATGCAGACGTCGCAAATGCGACCGGGCCCCAGAAGGTCCCTCCCTCAGGGGGGCCCCGAGTTACTTTAGCAGTCACATGAAAAAAGTTTTAATTATTTTTGTTTTGTTTAAAGAATACCAGGCCAGCGCAAACTTTATTTGACCCACTTCCTTATTAAGTTTGTCCTGTGCTGCGGGCGGCTGCGTGCTGCCTGTGTACAGTGTTACTAAGTCTGAGTCTGTCACCTCACCATCAGCTGTCATGTAAGTCACGTGCTTGTCAGTTTTAGCTGCCTTTGGAGCGGCGCAGCGCAGCTCAGCAGCCCGGAACTAACAATTTTGTATTCTTTGGCGCGCAGCTCCTCCTTACTGACTTGCTGCACGTGTAGTCTTTTCAGTCAGTAGGAGTCTGCAGCGCAGAAGTGAGACTGGAGTGCCGGCACTTGCAGAGGCAGCACTGAGTTCAGGCAGGGACCAGGGCCTGGAGAAGCACGCAGATGGTGAGCTCAGGCTGGGGGGGGGGGGGGTTGCCGGGTGACTGATCATTTCTGAACTGCCTGTGTGCGTTTAGGTCCAGTAACCCTGGCGCTGGCTGGCACCTAGCTGGTTTCATTTTGTGGAACTGAGCTCCCAATTCTCTGTCTGGATTATTATTTAGTAGAAGAGGCCAATATTGACCCATCATATAAGGAGAGAATGAGATATGAGAGAGCCTGACTTAGGAGCTAGGATTGGAGCAGTGTCACAGCCACTCCCAACCTTTATTAACAATCTTGGCTTCACTTTATCGCTTTAGCCCCAGACCCACACCCTCATTTTCTGCATCGCATACATAATATTTATCTAAATTATTTTAGCCAGTGAGTTCAGCATGTTTGACAGTATTCATGGTGACATACCAAACAGAGTTGCTTTTAATCCTTGTTTAATGCTGCAATGAAGTCAATTGAATGTCAGTGTTTAGAAACACATGATGTGTGTTGTAATACTGTAATACATATTTTCTGATTGGGTTACTATGACTAATGCAGAGTTATTCAGCTAAATATATATTAAATCTTGGTCAGTGTAAAACTTATGCACTTATACAATTTTTAATTCTGCATAAAGAGGCTGTGTTTTTATTAAACCTTACTGACAATAGTTTTCATTAAAAAAAATAAAAAAATCAGTAGTGAACATTGATCATGTAACTTGATTAGTAACCATTAAGCTGATTATGTTTATTTTTTTGTAAAACTTTGGTGTGAACTGTTCCATAGTGTTTGTGTGTATGTGTGTGTATATATATATATATATATATATATATATATATATATATATATATATATATATATATATATATATACACACAGTATATATTTTGTCATTTATAGTGTAAATGTGAAGCTGTGGCAAATTGATAGTGTTCTGTCACATAGTATGTTGTTGAGCCATTATGACAGATTAACTGCTGTTGAGCATAGTGTGTTTAATGCTGCTGTGAGATATTGTGTTTGGCTGTGCAGCTGTAAGACACTGTGTTGGCTGTTTATCTGTGATAGATAATATAGTTTTTGTTGTTTTTACAAAAAGTGAAAGCACATTTTGGGGCTTCTGCAAATGTGAAATGTGGTTTAGTTGTGAAATATTGTGCCAATCACTGCAATATATGACAAAAGGATAAGTTGGGTAGTTGTTAACAAAAATACAGCACACATAATATGTTACATGATATGAGTTATGTTGATTAGAGGCATGCTCACAGTATTGTGCAGCTGTAACACAGGAAATCTATAGCAGTGCTTAAACAAAATGTGTTACTGTACTCTATGGAGTGTATTGTACAGCTGTGACACATGGCCTGTGTTGCCTTATTGTCCTGCACACAGAGTAAAATACATTGGCTCTGAAGTTCATTGTGCTACTGTGACACATTATGTGGGTTGTGTTTTTGTTCACTACCTCATCTACAACATCCTACGACGTGTGCAGAAGTTATTTTCTTTTAATGTTTACAATCTATAATCATTAAACAATTTGCTACTCCCCTAATTTATATACTGTTATGAACACTATCAATCTACATATGTATATATATATATATATATAAACTAATGCATACACACATACTGTGCTAGCTAGTACACTCTCTAGCGGCATATCTTGTTAAATATTTATATTGCAGAAGTCATGTGTGTGTGCACATAGGTGACTGTGGGTCCTTATGCATGTCTATGAGGGGGGGGCCCTTTATGGATTCTTGCACCGGGGCCCTGGAGTTTCTAGTTACGCCTCTGGAGGCAGAGTTAAAGGAGTCTTTGACTAATACTAACTTAGATAGTAGCGATCTAGAAACAAATGTGTTTAATGCCTTTAAGAAATATAAAGGATGTATAGTAAAGCAAGTAAAGCTCAGAGCAGAAAACTCAAGTCTTGTCAACTATGTTGAGAAGAAAATTGTCCCTAGAGGGTTAAGATTATTTCTGGATCCTGGGTTTAATGCAAGAGAAGAAGAGGGTGGCCTAGAGTTTCTAGAAGAATGGAATGGTAAATTATCTGCTTGTGCACTTGACATGATAGACATGCTGATTAAGAGAAATCATAAGAGGCTAGATAAAATAAAAGATGATGTAGAACAAGCATTACAAGTTGTAAATAAATTTGAGAATGATCCAAACTTTGTAAAATTAAATGAAGAAACAAAAACACATATCTCTAGGTTACAAGCAGAAATAAAAGTGAGGAAGTGTGGAAAATTACATAGAGATCAGGAAGATTACCAAAATAAAAAAGTTTATGTCTATAGGTTTGATAAGGGCTCTTACGACTCAGGTACTGATGCTTCTGATCTAGACACAGATACTGAAAGACAGTCAAAAAACGATGGAGGTTCTGGGTTACAAACCACAGATATAGGAGGAGGGGGGGGGAGAAAGAGGAGGTGGAATAAGGGATATGAGTCAACAAGAGAGAAGATACCCTCAACGAAATCAGAGAGGGAGAGGGGAGAATCAACGACAGGGAATGAGAAACAGGGGGAGACCACGAAGGAGACCATATCAGGGATATTAAAAACAGAGGTTAAAAGTAATCTACAAATTATAAATCTCTCTTCTTTTAGGCTAAATTTGGCTCACATTGAGGTTTTAAAAAAGGGACTAACTTTCTGCCCATCAAACAAACTAGATAAGTTTGAACTAGTGAAAGATCTTCACCTTTTTGCTAGAAAAATAGTTCTACACTATGCTATGCATCAGCATAAATAAGAACAGAGAAAAGATGAGGAAACACTAAAGGTATTAGAATCCCTCCTGAATTAAAATGAAGATAGGGAGGAATTTGTAAAAGGCTGCAGAAACTTAAAAAGTAATCTGCAACCGAAATCAACATTTATGCCTTCGCTAGCACAGGTTCCCATTGTCTCAATGTTTGTTAAAGCTGTTGAGAAAGAAATTGAAAAACTACCTGAAGACTGGACTCAGTCTGACAACTTAAGCTTTAAAGAAAGACAAGCATTAAAAGAACTAAGTACAGCAAAGGGAGTAATTTACAAGCCAGCTGATAAGGGCGGCAATCTAGTCCTCCTAGATGAGTCTTTTTACCTTAACGAAGTAAAGAGACAATTAAATGATAGACTACAGTATGAAAAACTTTCAAAAAATCCCATGACATCAATGAAATCTAAACTTAATAGAATCCTACAAGATGCTAAGATGGATGGTCTCATCTCTGTAAAGGAATTTCAATTCCTTAGTCCAACTCACCCTGTAATGCCCACCTTTTATGTAATTCCAAAAATACATAAAAATCCTACCAGTCCCCCTGGGAGACCAATAGTCTCTGGGATTGGCAGTATCACTGAACATATTGGTGAATATGTAGATATCTTTCTCAAACCTTTCCTTCTCTCTCTCCCCTCTTATGTAAAAGTTACCCCAGACCTCCTAAGAAAGCTGGATGGTATATCAGTCAAAACAGAAACAATCTTGGTGTCTTTAGACGTTGAAAGTCTCTATTCTTCAATACCGCACACAATAGGGATAGAAGCATCAAAACAATTTCTTAAAACAAGAGGACCAGAGAGTGATAGACATACTGCTTTTGTTGTTGATTTGCTACACTTTATTTTGAATAATAATGTCTTCCAATTTGACAATTCTCTTTATAGACAGGTCAGGGGGACAGCCATGGGAGCAGTTTGTGCTCCGACATATGCATGTCTCCACCTGGGAGCATGGGAGTTGGACATATTTGAAAAATATGGTGAGGTGTTTGACTCCCATGTTTCCATGTGGATTAGGTATGTGGATGACATACTCATGCTGTGGGATGGCCCCCTGTCTTCAAGAATTTGTCTCCAATCTAAACAAAAACAACCGTAACATTTTTCTAACGTATGCCTCAAGCACTAAAGAACTGCCATTCCTAGATATAGTGATCAAAAAAGAAGGTAATAAAATCTCTACTGAGAATTACCGAAAAAGTACAGCAACAAATAGTGTCCTGGAGGCATCAAGCAGTCATCCTGAGTCTCTGAAGAAAGGCATACCTTTCAGTCAATTGTTGAGATCAAGGAGAAACTGCTCCTCCAGGACAAAATTTGATCATCATGCTGATCAGATGTGTCAAAGATTTATAGAAAGGGGATATTCACGAAAATTGATTAGATATACCCTAAATAAAGTGAGGAAAATGAATAGGGATGACCTCCTATATTCAAAAAAAGAGAAAAAAGTTGAAAATAACTTAAGGTTTATTACAACTTATAATTGCCAGTGGCACAATATTCGATCCATATTGGCACAGAAATGGCACATTCTAACACTAGATGAAAAAAATAGCAGACAAGGTAGGACAATACCCACTGATGACAGCTAAAAAATCACCAAATCTCAAAGACAAACTAGTCAAAAGTAGATTTGTTAGATCACAGACTGAAACCACCTGGCTAAATTAATATCAACAGGTTAAAGGCACCTATCCCTGTGGACACTGTGTCTACTGTCCATATATCCTAAAAAGTAAAACTTTTTGCACCCATACAGGCAAGAATTTTGAAATAAGACATTTTGCAAATTGCAATACAGTAGGGGTTGTCTATCTCCTGCAGTGCTCCTGCCCCCTATTCTATGTTGGAAAAACGAAAAGAATGTTCAAGGACAGGGTGCAGGAGCACAGGGATGACATTCTCTATGAAAGGGATACAAGTGTAGCTCGCCACTTCAAAGAGGTACATAATAGCAGCACCGTATCTCTAAAATTCATAGCA
>NC_069505.1:549607195-549634695 GCF_027579735.1 Bombina bombina | reverse complement strand
CCTACCTCCAGGCACTTTGCCATGTAGCACGTCCTGTGCCTGGGCTTTTGGTGCTCCATACACCTGCTCCAAGAACCATGGATCATATGCCTCCTTAATGAGGTATGAGAGGTCCGTTTTGGTGAAGGCCACTGGGTCCTGGTTCAATTTAATGAACTTCAAGTGTTGGTCAAAGAACTGACCCTGGCTTACTCCCTTTCTCCCAAAAGTCCTTGTTCGGGGCATCTCAGGCCTAATACACGCTCTCCCTAGTCTCTGTTCTGGGCGTCTTGCCCAGTCATCCCAGAAAGCTGCAGGCCATTTAGGTTCCAGCTCCTCCCAAAGTTCCTTAAGAAGCAGCCACCCTAGGCCTGGGAAGAAGTCAGTGCGGTGGAGTATTGAACTTCCTTGGGGTTCAATCAGGACTTCTTTGCCATTGTCATTCCAGGCTGACACACAAAACAGAGTAGGATCCTTTTTTAGAAGGGCAAATGATGCTTGGAAATATTCATAGAAATCAGGTGCTACCTCCAGATCATCTTCTACTACAATGGCAGCTTGGTGACCCATCGTCCTAAAGATCTAAGAGAAAGAAAAACAGCGAATTACTAGAAGACAGTGAAAAAACACCACAAAACAAAGAAAAAGTTACACTGTATTTGCACATTTATTTTCATTTTTACAACTAGGTGTAGCCTTCCCGGGAAGATCTATACAACCAACATCCAAGAACCAAATTTCACCATTAAAGGTACAGTGTACTGGAAAATGGTTTCCTCCTTAATATGTTTCCAATGACTAGACATTTCAGCTGCAGACTAACATTTTTCCTTTGGGTTTATTTTTGTATATCAAATAGCTGTTTTTGCTAATTGAAACAACAACCCAATACAATGGGCCAAGCTTGTAGGGAGATCAGGCTTCCTTGTCTTATCTAATTATTTGCACAAAGTTCTCCTTTTCTTATTTCTCAAAGGCCAATACATTGCGAGAACAATGGAAATAAAGATTTTAGAACCTCTGTCATACCCCCCACTAGCAGCATTATTTTATCTAAGCCTTCTTGTTTACATAGTTTTTTTGTAACCATTACATAAGTACGGATGGGGATACAACAGGCAAAATCTATTTCAAATGACAAAATAAAAAGGTAAAGGAGCTTTTTGTAAACAATTTAATATACTCCAGCAGGTAAAATGAATAACTGAGAAACACATTAAAAGGGGAAGAAAAAAAAATACAGTACACTGTCCCTTTAATTTAGCACTCTTATTCATAAATAAATACATCACTACAATGATATGGTCTCATCTATGCTTCTAGACACCGGAGACTGGTATTTTGTTATTGCAGATATTGTTATATGAGCTGGTTAAAAGGGACAGTCTACACCTAAGTCATCTTAAAGTCTTACCTTAGATTAAGCTGCAAGTAGCCTCCTGCACCCTTTCTATATCATGCTATATCAAGCTCCACCCACTGATGACATCACAATCTGGGCTACATCTAGGCAATCTACTGAATAGCATTAACAGTCTGTTGAATTCAACTAGTGAGCCTTTTGTGATTGGACGCCAAATGTAGCGTAGCCCAGATTATGATGTGATCAGTGGGTGGAGTTCGGCAGCCATTTCAAAGTGGCCAGAATCAATATTCTACTGTTCTATTCTATACTGTTACTAGTGCATGATATAGAATAGATGCAGGAGGCTATTTGCAGCTTAATCTAAGGTAAGACTTTAAGATGACTACGGTGTAGACTGTCCCTTTAACCAATCTCACCACCATAAGTAGCCTTGTATGAAAGAGAATCAGCATGTGTGTTAAAATGTGGGAAAATGGGCAAAGGTACCTTGTGTAAAAAGATATAATTTGGATATTTACCAAGTAGACACAATAAACAGGCTATTTGAGTATTTATCTTAAAGGGACACTAAAGTCAAAAAGAAACTGTCATGATTTAGATCGAGCACGTAATTTTAAACAACTTTCCAATTCACTTCCATTCTCTTAACGTGCACAATTATTTTATATGTACACATTCTGAGGCAAAAGCTCCTACTGAGCATGTACAAAAATTCACAAAATATACGTAATGCATTTTGTGATTGGCTAATGGCTGTCACATGATGCAGTGGGAGAGAAATTAGAACAAACTTTTCAATTTGCCAGAAATTTGAAATTCAAACCAATTGCTTCTGCATTGTCTTTTGAGTATGCATTTACTGATTATGCTATTGTGTTTAGTGGTCATTTAATTCTACATCATACACCCTCGAATGTCTGGATGTATTGATAAATGGGTAGCTAGCTCACTGTAGGTAAAACATTACTTTCATGCTATTTAAAGGGACACTGAACCCAATTTTTTTCTTTCGCGATTCAGATAGAGCAGCAATTTTAAGCAACTTTCTAATTTACTCCTATAATCATTTTTTCTTCATTCTCTTGCTATCTTTATTTGAAAAGCAAGAATGTAAGTTTAGAAGCCGGCCCATTTTTGGATCACAACCTGGTGCTGATTAGTGGCTAAATGCACCCACCATTAAACAAGTGCCGTCCAGGGTTCTTTAGCTTAAATGCCTTCTTTTTCAAATAAAGATAGCAAGAGAACAAAGAAAAAATGATAATAGGAGTAAATTAAAAAGTTGCTTAATATTTCTGCTCTATCTGAATCATGAAAGAAAAAAATTTGGAATTAGTATCCCTTTAACAGTCCCCATAATAGAATAGAATACTTTCTAAGTTCCTGTTCATACTCCAACTTTCTTTACGCCCACAACTAGTGAAAATTTCCATCTTAAAGGGACAGTCTAGTCAAAATTAAACTTTCATGATTCAGATAGGGCATGCAATTTTAAACAACTTTCCAATTTACTTCTATTATCCAATTTGCTCAATTCTTTAGATATCCTTTGTTGAAGAAATAGCAATGCACATATGTGAGCCAATCACACAAGGCCTCTAGGTGCAGCAACCAATCAGCAGCTACTGAGTATATCTAGATATGCTTTTCAGCAAGTGATATCAAGAGAATGAAGCAAATTAGATAATAGAAGTAAATTAGAAAGTTGTTTAAAATGACATGCTGTATCTAAATCATGAAAGAAAAAAATTGGCTTTCATGTCCCTTTAAATATTATGTACACTTTTTTTTTAACCCTTTCCCGGCAGTTAGAACATTCCATGCCACCCTAACTGCGCTGAGCTTTAGCGCCGTTCGGACAGCATGGAACGTCCTGATCTGAAACCATAGCCGCTTGCTTAATGGGATAGCGGGCTGGAGGGCATGCCTAGCACGATAGGCACCCCCCCCCCTTGACTTAATCCCATCATTGAAATCACGCGATCGCATGAACTATCGCGTGATTTCAATTTTTACTTTTTTGTTTACACGGGAACTTTGTTTCAATGTAGACCAATAAGTCCCATCAGAAAAGGGTTAAATATGTCTCAATCATGCTTGGCTACAGGAACAAATCCCTAGCTTGGGACCAGAAAAGGTTTGGATTTCGGAACAGTCTACAGATGTTGGGTTATTTGTATATTTGCATCTGTAAAATAGGACTGTTTGGAGAGGGGATTGGACCAAGTGTAAACAAGAATATCGTGTCATGTAGGCAATATTTACAATACAGCTTATACAGGCACTCTAAGGTTAGTTTTTTGATCACGTTTAATACTTTTGTAGACAGAGTAACGTCAGAAAGATAGGATAGTACTGCAATCAGGTGAGGGTTGATGTTTTAAATAAATAGACTGGCATTTGCGTTTTAGAACACAAAAAACAAACTAAAAATGCAGGCAGAAAAGACTGACTGGTAGTTTTTAATAATTTTTTTTTTTTTAAAGGAACATATTACCAATTTTTCTTTCTTTCGTGATTCAGATAGAGAATGTGATTTTAAACAACTTTCTAAATTATTTCTATTATCAAATTGTCTTTGTTCTCTTGGTATCCTTTGTTGAAAATCAGGGACATAAGTTTAGGAGCCGGCCCATTTGTGTAGCATTATATGGCAGCAGTTTTGCAAGAATGTCCATTTGCAAGAGCACTACATCTCAGCACTAGTTCTTGCCATAAAGTGCTCCAGATGTCTACCTAGGTATCTTAAACACATAATATCATGAGAACGAAGCAAATTTGATAATAGAAGTAAATTGGAATTTTTTTTACAAATGGTCTGTTCTGTCTGAATCACAAAAGAACATTTTTTGGGGTTCATATCCCTTTAATGAAAAAGTCTGGATGTTGGAATTCTGCATTTGGAGATTTGTCCCTGTATATACTCTTATTACTAGTTTCTTAATCTGCAATTCATTTGTGCTTTGAATACCTAAAGCAGTATTTATAAATAACATAAAATGTTAGAATATTGCCAACTGTTACTCTACCCCCCCACCCGGCTACTCAATAATGCCACCCAGCTGGCAAAAATTTTCTGTGAAGAATACTGAATACTATATTATAAGGTTGTTTAGCCACTTATCTTGTCTTTAAATAGAAATTCCCAAATATTTGGCTTCTAGCCTAGGGGTTGACATAGCTGTTTAAAATGTAGGCGCCAGTAATAATATTTAGGAGCCAGACCAGTGTTATCTGTATACAGGTATATGGAGAATAACCTAAATGGTTAGGAGCCAGGGGTCAAATTCTAGGAGCCAGTGGCTCTCTGCCTACTGGGTTTGTCAAGCCCTATTCTAGCTTAACCAACTGCTTTTCCCTGCACTCCATAATTTTGTACCTGGTTCAGAGCCCATCTGTAATGGCGAGAGATCTTATAGTAGCCTTGAAACTTCCTGTGTTCTGGCGGGACTGGCACCTCGGAGAGATCAGGCTGGCGGATGTGTGTTATGGCCTCTCCATACGAGTCGATGACCCTCCCTGTCTCCTCATGGCCACAGTCCTGGCTCACTACAATGGGGAATTGTTGTGGTGATGGCCTGTACTTCAACAAAGAGTCAAGGCACTTCCTCACTGAAGGACGATCACATGCCACTACCAGGATAGGAATGACTGGTGGAAGATGGTCAGAAACCACAAGGGGAGGGGAGGAGGAGGAGGAGACATTGGCAAGCTGTGGGGGCACTGCAATACCTCGCTCCTCATGTTTAGGTGATCGGCGATTGAGGATGCCACTGTAGTAACGGATCTGTTGAAGTAGCCCTCTCTGCTTTTCCAGCTCAGTTTCTGCTTCTTCAGCCAACCGGATCACATTTGCTGTTAATTCAGAGGGATCTGGGCCTTGAGATCGGCTCATGAGGTAGATTAGCAGAATAGCATTCCATGAGATAAAGAGGGCTGCCCCCCAGGCCGCCACGCTAGCTTTGCGC
Organism: Bombina bombina; assembly: GCF_027579735.1. Taxonomy (NCBI): domain Eukaryota; kingdom Metazoa; phylum Chordata; class Amphibia; order Anura; family Bombinatoridae; genus Bombina; species Bombina bombina. Next base: position 549,629,382 of record NC_069505.1, on the reverse strand, counting down.
GGCATCCCCCCCGGGGGGTTCCCCGAAATACTGTTTGGCAACCGAGAAGATGATAGAGGCTTATTTTGTGTCCTTGCTGAGCTTTAGGGAGCTCTATGCTAAGCTTTGGAGTCTCTCAAGTTAAATCCTGCTTTAGACAACTTTAAATACTTTGAAAATCCACATAAATTGAGGCGGATTTCTCAGAGATCCAAATGATGACCAATTCTTATTAATGTAACATTACATTAAAAAGAAATTAGGCTTGTTAGGTATATACAAAAACTTAAACTGGGCACTGAAATCAGATTAAGACCCACCAATCACACAAACTGGAGTTGTTCACTTTAGACTGGGGCCAGACTGTTCCAGTTCATGCAAAATCCAGTTTAAAAAAATTAAATAAAAAAAAAAAAATCGGTCCAGATCCACTCCAGCCCAACTTAAGCCCTTTAAGTTCTCGATCAAACCAGATTAGTTTGTTTCAAGTCAAATTTTGTGTCAACATTATCTCCAGAAACGTTCCATCTTGGCTCCAACATACAAGCCCTCAAACTGGTCTGTCAGTTTTCCTCCAAACCGGTTATTTTCATGTCCATTCACCTAGGGAGAAAGACAAGACGGTAAACATGGTCATGTTATATGCTACACAAACCTGATTTGTAAGAAAACAGGAGTGGCTTATACCTGTTCCAAAATAGCAGGACCATGATTCTACTGGTAAAATATTTTCAAACTCTCTATATATTCTCTCTTTATATTTTAGATAGATGCAGTGCTGTGCTTTTCAGCTATTTAGTTCTTGTTTCTTTTAACATGAAACCCACATTTTTTTCTTTCAGGATTCAGACAGAGCATGCAATTTTAAACAACTTTCCAATTCACTTCTATTATCTAATTTGCTTCATTCCCTTGATATCCTTTATTGAAAAGCATATCTAAATAGGCTCAGTAGCTGCAGATTGGTGGCTGCACATAGATGCCTCGTGTGATTGGCTCACAAATGTGCATTGCTATTTCTTCAACAAAGGATATTTAAAAAAATGAAGCGAATTAGACAATAAAAGTAAATTACTTATAATGCTTGGACCAGTAATGCACTACTGGCCTTAAAGGGATAGTCTACTCCAGAATCTATATTGTTTAAAAAGAAAGAAAACAGAATTTATGTTTACCTGATAAATTACTTTCTCCAACGGTGTGTCCGGTCCACGGCGTCATCCTTACTTGTGGGATATTCTCTTCCCCAACAGGAAATGGCAAAGAGCCCAGCAAAGCTGGTCACATGATCCCTCCTAGGCTCCGCCTACCCCAGTCATTCGACCGACGTTAAGGAAGAATATTTGCATAGGAGAAACCATATGATACCGTGGTGACTGTAGTTAAAGAAAATAAATTATCAGACCTGATTAAAAAACCAGGGCGGGCCATGGACCGGACACACCGTTGGAGAAAGTAATTTATCAGGTAAACATAAATTCTGTTTTCTCCAACATAGGTGTGTCCGGTCCACGGCGTCATCCTTACTTGTGGGAACCAATACCAAAGCTTTAGGACACGGATGAAGGGAGGGAGCAAATCAGGTCACCTAAATGGAAGGCACCACGGCTTGCAAAACCTTTCTCCCAAAAATAGCCTCAGAAGAAGCAAACGTATCAAACTTGTAAAATTTGGTAAAAGTGTGCAGTGAAGACCAAGTCGCTGCCCTACATATCTGATCAACAGAAGCCTCGTTCTTGAAGGCCCATGTGGAAGCCACAGCCCTAGTGGAATGAGCTGTGATTCTTTCAGGAGGCTGCCGTCCGGCAGTCTCGTAAGCCAATCTGATGATGCTTTTAATCCAAAAAGAGAGAGAGAGGTAGAAGTTGCTTTTTGACCTCTCCTTTTACCAGAATAAACAACAAACAAGGAAGATGTTTGTCTAAAATCCTTTGTAGCATCTAAATAGAATTTTAGAGCGCGAACAACATCCAAATTGTGCAACAAACGTTCCTTCTTCGAAACTGGTTTCGGACACAAAGAAGGCACGACTATCTCCTGGTTAATGTTTTTGTTAGAAACAACTTTTGGAAGAAAACCAGGTTTAGTACGTAAAACTACCTTATCTGCATGGAACACCAGATAAGGAGGAGAACACTGCAGAGCAGATAATTCTGAAACTCTTCTAGCAGAAGAAATTGCAACCAAAAACAAAACTTTCCAAGATAATAACTTAATATCAACGGAATGTAAGGGTTCAAACGGAACCCCCTGAAGAACTGAAAGAACTAAGTTGAGACTCCAAGGAGGAGTCAAAGGTTTGTAAACAGGCTTGATTCTAACCAGAGCCTGAACAAAGGCTTGAACATCTGGCACAGCTGCCAGTTTTTTGTGAAGTAACACAGACAAGGCAGAAATCTGTCCCTTCAAGGAACTTGCAGATAATCCTTTCTCCAATCCTTCTTGAAGAAAGGATAGAATCTTATGAATCTTTACCTTGTCCCAAGGGAATCCTTTAGATTCACACCAACAGATATATTTTTTCCATATTTTGTGGTAAATTTTTCTAGTTACAGGTTTTCTGGCCTGAACAAGAGTATCAATAACAGAATCTGAGAACCCTCGTTTTGATAAAATCAAGCGTTCAATCTCCAAGCAGTCAGCTGGAGTGAGACCAGATTCGGATGTTCGAACGGACCTTGAACAAGAAGGTCTCGTCTCAAAGGTAGCTTCCATGGTGGAGCCGATGACATATTCACCAGATCTGCATACCAAGTCCTGCGTGGCCACGCAGGAGCTATCAAGATCACCGACGCCCTCTCCTGATTGATCCTGGCTACCAGCCTGGGGATGAGAGGAAACGGCGGGAATACATAAGCTAGTTTGAAGGTCCAAGGTGCTACTAGTGCATCTACTAGAGTCGCCTTGGGATCCCTGGATCTGGACCCGTAGCAAGGAACCTTGAAGTTCTGACGAGAGGCCATCAGATCCATGTCTGGAATGCCCCACAGTTGAGTAATTTGGGCAAAGATTTCCGGATGGAGTTCCCACTCCCCCGGATGTAATGTCTGACGACTCAGAAAATCCGCTTCCCAATTTTCCACTCCTGGGATGTGGATTGCAGACAGGTGGCAGGAGTGAGTCTCCGCCCATTGAATGATTTTGGTCACTTCTTCCATCGCCAGGGAACTCCTTGTTCCCCCCTGATGGTTGATGTACGCAACAGTCGTCATGTTGTCTGATTGAAACCGTATGAATTTGGCCTTTGCTAGCTGAGGCCAAGCCTTGAGAGCATTGAATATCGCTCTCAGTTCCAGAATATTTATCGGTAGAAGAGATTCTTCCCGAGACCAAAGACCCTGAGCTTTCAGGGATCCCCAGACCGCGCCCCAGCCCATCAGACTGGCGTCGGTCGTGACAATGACCCACTCTGGTCTGCGGAAGGTCATCCATTGTGACAGGTTGTCCAGGGACAGCCACCAACGGAGTGAGTCTCTGGTCCTCTGATTTACTTGTATCTTCGGAGACAAGTCTGTATAGTCCCCATTCCACTGACTGAGCATGCACAGTTGTAATGGTCTTAGATGAATGCGCGCAAAAGGAACTATGTCCATTGCCGCTACCATCAAACCTATTACTTCCATGCACTGCGCTATGGAAGGAAGAGGAACGGAATGAAGTGTTTGACAAGAGTTTAGAAGTTTTGTTTTTCTGGCCTCTGTCAGAAAAATCCTCATTTCTAAGGAGTCTATTATTGTTCCCAAGAAGGGAACCCTTGTCGACGGAGATAGAGAACTCTTTTCCACGTTCACTTTCCATCCGTGAGATCTGAGAAAGGCCAGGACTATGTCCGTGTGAGCCTTTGCTTGAGGAAGGGACGACGCTTGAATCAGAATGTCGTCCAAGTAAGGTACTACTGCAATGCCCCTTGGTCTTAGCACCGCTAGAAGGGACCCTAGTACCTTTGTGAAAATCCTTGGAGCAGTGGCTAATCCGAAAGGAAGCGCCACGAACTGGTAATGCTTGTCCAGGAATGCGAACCTTAGGAACCGATGATGTTCCTTGTGGATAGGAATATGTAGATACGCATCCTTTAAATCCACCGTGGTCATGAATTGACCTTCCTGGATGGAAGGAAGAATTGTTCGAATGGTTTCCATTTTGAACGATGGAACCTTGAGAAACTTGTTTAAGATCTTGAGATCTAAGATTGGTCTGAACGTTCCCTCTTTTTTGGGAACTATGAACAGATTGGAGTAGAACCCCATCCCTTGTTCTCCTAATGGAACAGGATGAATCACTCCCATTTTTAACAGGTCTTCTACACAATGTAAGAATGCCTGTCTCTTTATGTGGTCTGAAGACAATTGAGACCTGTGGAACCTCCCCCTTGGGGGAAGCCCCTTGAATTCCAGAAGATAACCTTGGGAGACTATTTCTAGTGCCCAAGGATCCAGAACATCTCTTGCCCAAGCCTGAGCGAAGAGAGAGAGTCTGCCCCCCACCAGATCCGGTCCCGGATCGGGGGCCAACATTTCATGCTGTCTTGGTAGCAGTGGCAGGTTTCTTGGCCTGCTTTCCCTTGTTCCAGCCTTGCATTGGTCTCCAGGCTGGCTTGGCTTGAGAAGTATTACCCTCTTGCTTAGAGGACGTAGCACTTGGGGCTGGTCCGTTTCTACGAAAGGGACGAAAATTAGGTTTATTTTTGGCCTTGAAAGACCTATCCTGAGGAAGGGCGTGGCCCTTACCCCCAGTGATATCAGAGATAATCTCTTTCAAGTCAGGGCCAAACAGCGTTTTCCCCTTGAAAGGAATGTTAAGGAGTTTGTTCTTGGAAGACGCATCCGCTGACCAAGATTTCAACCAAAGCGCTCTACGCGCCACAATAGCAAACCCAGAATTCTTCGCCGCTAACCTAGCCAATTGCAAAGTGGCGTCTAGGGTGAAAGAATTAGCCAATTTGAGAGCACGGATTCTGTCCATAATCTCCTCATAAGGAGGAGAATCACTATCGATCGCCTTTACTAGCTCATCGAACCAGAAACACGCGGCTGTAGTGACAGGGACAATGCATGAAATTGGTTGTAGAAGGTAACCTTGCTGAACAAACATCTTTTTAAGCAAACCTTCTAATTTTTTATCCATAGGATCTTTGAAAGCACAACTATCTTCTATGGGTATAGTGGTGCGTTTGTTTAAAGTAGAAACCGCTCCCTCGACCTTGGGGACAATCTGCCATAAGTCCTTTCTAGGGTCGACCATAGGAAACAATTTTTTAAATATGGGGGGAGGGACGAAAGGTATACCGGGCCTTTCCCATTCTTTATTTACAATGTCCGCCACCCGCTTGGGTATAGGAAAAGCTTCTGGGAGCCCCGGGACCTCTAGGAACTTGTCCATTTTACATAGTTTCTCTGGGATGATCAAATTCTCACAATCATCCAGAGTGGATAATACCTCCTTAAGCAGAGCGCGGAGATGTTCTAACTTAAATTTAAATGTAATCACATCGGGTTCAGCTTGTTGAGAAATTTTCCCTGAATCTGAAATTTCTCCCTCAGACAAAACCTCCCTGGCCCCCTCAGACTGGTGTAGGGGCATTTCAGAACCATTATCATCAGCGTCCTCATGCTCTTCAGTATCTAAAACAGAGCAGTCGCGCTTACGCTGATAAGTGGGCATTTTGGCTAAAATGTTTTTGATAGAATTATCCATTACAGCCGTTAATTGTTGCATAGTAAGGAGTATTGGCGCGCTAGATGTACTAGGGGCCTCCTGAGTGGGCAAGACTCGTGTAGACGAAGGAGGGAATGATGCAGTACCATGCTTACTCCCCTCACTTGAGGAATCATCTTGGGCATCATTTTCAGTGTCACATAAATCACATTTATTTAAATGAGAAGGAACCCTGGCTTCCCCACATTCAGAACACAGTCTATCTGGTAGTTCAGACATGTTAAACAGGCATAAACTTGATAACAAAGTACAAAAAACGTTTTAAAATAAAACCGTTACTGTCACTTTAAATTTTAAACTGAACACACTTTATTACTGCAATTGCGAAAAAGTATGAAGGAATTGTTCAAAATTCACCAAAATTTCACCACAGTGTCTTAAAGCCTTAAAAGTATTGCACACCAAATTTGGAAGCTTTAACCCTTACAATAACGGAACCGGAGCCGTTTTTAACTTTAACCCCTTTACAGTCCCTGGTATCTGCTTTGCTGAGACCCAACCAAGCCCAAAGGGGAATACGATACCAAATGACGCCTTCAGAAAGTCTTTTCTATGTATCAGAGCTCCTCACACATGCGACTGCATGTCATGCTTCTCAAAAACAAGTGCGCAATACCGGCGCGAAAATGAGGCTCTGCCTATGATTAGGGAAAGCCCCTAGAGAATAAGGTGTCTAAAACAGTGCCTGCCGATATTATTTAACAAAAATACCCAGATTAAATGATTCCTCAAGGCTAAATATGTGTAATATATGAATCGATTTAGCCCAGAAAATGTCTACAGTCTTAATAAGCCCTTGTGAAGCCCTTATTTACTGTCTGAATAAAAATGGCTTACCGGATCCCATAGGGAAAATGACAGCTTCCAGCATTACATCGTCTTGTTAGAATGTGTCATACCTCAAGCAGCAAAAGACTGCTCACTGTTCCCCCAACTGAAGTTAATTCCTCTCAACAGTCCTGTGTGGAACAGCCATGGATTTTAGTAACTGTTGCTAAAATCATTTTCCTCATACAAACAGAAATCTTCATCTCTTTTCTGTTTCAGAGTAAATAGTACATACCAGCACTATTTTAAAATAAACTCTTGATTGAATAATAAAAACTACAGTTAAACACTAAAAAACTCTAAGCCATCTCCGTGGAGATGTTGCCTGTACAACGGCAAAGAGAATGACTGGGGTAGGCGGAGCCTAGGAGGGATCATGTGACCAGCTTTGCTGGGCTCTTTGCCATTTCCTGTTGGGGAAGAGAATATCCCACAAGTAAGGATGACGCCGTGGACCGGACACACCTATGTTGGAGAAAATCTTTTTATTATACATTCTGCAGTTTTGCATAACCAACACTGTTATATTAATACACTTTTTACCTCTGTGATTATCTTGTTTCTAAGTCTCTGTAGAGTGCACACTTATTTCAGTTCTTTTGACAGACTTGCATTTTAGCCAATCAGTACTGACTCCTAGGTAACTTCACAGCACAATGTTATCTATATGGCCTTAAAGGGCTTAGAAATTAGCATATGAGCTTACCTAGGTTAAGCTTTCAACAAAGAATATCATGTGAACAAAGCAAATAAAAGTAAAATGGAAAGTTATTTAAAATTGCATGCCCTATCTAAATCATAAAAGTTTAATTTTGACTAGCCTGTGCCTTTAAGATGAATTAAGACACTAACCCAATTAAAACAGAATTTATGTTTACCTGATAAATTACTTTCTCCAACGGTGTGTCCGGTCCACGGCGTCATCCTTACTTGTGGGATATTCTCTTCCCCAACAGGAAATGGCAAAGAGCCCAGCAAAGCTGGTCACATGATCCCTCCTAGGCTCCGCCTACCCCAGTCATTCGACCGACGTTAAGGAGGAATATTTGCATAGGAGAAACCATATGGTACCGTGGTGACTGTAGTTAAAGAAAATAAATTATCAGACCTGATTAAAAAAACCAGGGCGGGCCGTGGACCGGACACACCGTTGGAGAAAGTAATTTATCAGGTAAACATAAATTCTGTTTTCTCCAACATAGGTGTGTCCGGTCCATGGCGTCATCCTTACTTGTGGGAACCAATACCAAAGCTTTAGGACACGGATGAAGGGAGGGAGCAAATCAGGTCACCTAAATGGAAGGCACCACGGCTTGCAAAACCTTTCTCCCAAAAATAGCCTCAGAAGAAGCAAAAGTATCAAACTTGTAAAATTTGGTAAAAGTGTGCAGTGAAGACCAAGTCGCTGCCCTACATATCTGATCAACAGAAGCCTCGTTCTTGAAGGCCCATGTGGAAGCCACAGCCCTAGTGGAATGAGCTGTGATTCTTTCGGGAGGCTGCCGTCCGGCAGTCTCGTAAGCCAATCTGATGATGCTTTTAATCCAAAAAGAGAGAGAGGTAGAAGTTGCTTTTTGACCTCTCCTTTTACCGGAATAAACAACAAACAAGGAAGATGTTTGACTAAAATCCTTTGTAGCATCTAAATAGAATTTTAGAGCGCGAACAACATCCAAATTGTGCAACAAACGTTCCTTCTTCGAAACTGGTTTCGGACACAGAGAAGGTACGATAATCTCCTGGTTAATGTTTTTGTTAGAAACAACTTTTGGAAGAAAACCAGGTTTAGTACGTAAAACCACCTTATCTGCATGGAACACCAGATAAGGAGGAGAACACTGCAGAGCAGATAATTCTGAAACTCTTCTAGCAGAAGAAATTGCAACTAAAAACAAAACTTTCCAAGATAATAACTTAATATCAACGGAATGCAAGGGTTCAAACGGAACCCCCTGAAGAACTGAAAGAACTAAATTGAGACTCCAAGGAGGAGTCAAAGGTTTGTAAACAGGCTTAATTCTAACCAGAGCATGAACAAAAGCTTGAACATCTGGCACAGCGGCCAGCTTTTTGTGAAGTAACACAGACAAGGCAGAAATCTGTCCCTTCAGGGAACTTGCAGATAAACCTTTTTCCAATCCTTCTTGAAGGAAGGATAGAATCCTAGGAATCTTAACCTTGTCCCAAGGGAATCCTTTAGATTCACACCAACAGATATATTTTTTCCAAATTTTGTGGTAAATCTTTCTAGTTACAGGCTTTCTGGCCTGAACAAGAGTATCGATAACAGGATCTGAGAACCCTCGCTTCGATAAGATCAAGCGTTCAATCTCCAAGCAGTCAGCTGGAGTGAAACCAGATTCGGGTGTTCGAACGGACCCTGAACAAGAAGGTCTCGTCTCAAAGGTAGCTTCCAAGGTGGAGCCGATGACATATTCACCAGATCTGCATACCAAGTCCTGCGTGGCCACGCAGGAGCTATCAAGATCACCGACGCCCTCTCCTGATTGATCCTGGCTACCAGCCTGGGGATGAGAGGAAACGGCGGGAACACATAAGCTAGTTTGAAGGTCCAAGGTGCTACTAGTGCATCCACTAGAGCCGCCTTGGGATCCCTGGATCTGGACCCGTAGCAAGGAACTTTGAAGTACTGACGAGAGGCCATCAGATCCATGTCTGGAATGCCCCACAGCTGAGTGACTTGGGCAAAGATTTCCGGATGAAGTTCCCACTCCCCCGGATGTAATGTCTGACGACTCAGAAAATCCGCTTCCCAATTTTCCACTCCTGGGATGTGGATAGCAGACAGGTGGCCGGAGTGAAACTCCGCCCATAGAATGATTTTGGTCACTTCTTCCATCGCCAGGGAACTCCTTGTTCCCCCCTGATGGTTGATGTACGCAACAGTTGTCATGTTGTCTGATTGAAACCGTATGAACTTGGCCCTCGCTAGCTGAGGCCAAGCCTTGAGAGCATTGAATATCGCTCTCAGTTCCAGAATATTTATCGGTAGAAGAGATTCTTCCCGAGACCAAAGACCCTGAGCTTTCAGGGATCCCCAGACCGCGCCCCAGCCCATCAGACTGGCGTCGGTCGTGACAATGACCCACTCTGGTCTGCGGAATGTCATCCCTCGTGACAGGTTGTCCAGGGACAGCCACCAACGGAGTGAGTCTCTGGTCCTCTGATTTACTTGTATCTTCGGAGACAAGTCTGTATAGTCCCCATTCCACTGACTGAGCATGCACAGTTGTAATGGTCTTAGATGAATGCGTGCAAAAGGAACTATGTCCATTGCCGCTACCATCAACCCGATCACTTCCATGCACTGAGCTATGGAAGGAAGAGGAACGGAATGAAGTATCCGACAAGAGTCTAGAAGTTTTGTTTTTCTGGCCTCTGTCAGAAAAATCCTCATTTCTGAGGAGTCTATTATGGTTCCCAAGAAGGGAACCCTTGTTGACGGAGATAGAGAACTCTTTTCCACGTTCACTTTCCATCCGTGAGATCTGAGAAAGGCCAGGACAATGTCCGTGTGAGCCTTTGCTTGAGGAAGGGACGACGCTTGAATCAGAATGTCGTCCAAGTAAGGTACTACAGCAATGCCCCTTGGTCTTAGCACAGCTAGAAGGGACCCTAGTACCTTTGTGAAAATCCTTGGCGCAGTGGCTAATCCGAAAGGAAGCGCCACGAACTGGTAATGTTTGTCCAGGAATGCGAACCTCAGGAACCGATGATGTTCCTTGTGGATAGGAATATGTAGATACGCATCCTTTAAATCCACCGTGGTCATGAATTGACCTTCCTGGATGGAAGGAAGAATTGTTCGAATGGTTTCCATCTTGAACGATGGAACCTTGAGAAACTTGTTTAAGATCTTGAGATCTAAGATTGGTCTGAACGTTCCCTCTTTCTTGGGAACTATAAACAGATTGGAGTAGAACCCCATCCCTTGTTCTCTTAATGGAACAGGATGAATCACTCCCATTTTTAACAGGTCTTCTACACAATGTAAGAATGCCTGTCTTTTTATGTGGTCTGAAGACAACTGAGACCTGTGGAACCTCCCCCTTGGGGGAAGTCCCTTGAATTCCAGGAGATAACCTTGGGAGACTATTTCTAGCGCCCAAGGATCCAGAACATCTCTTGCCCAAGCCTGAGCGAAGAGAGAGAGTCTGCCCCCCACCAGATCCGGTCCCGGATCGGGGGCCAACATTTCATGCTGTCTTGGTAGCAGTGGCAGGTTTCTTGGCCTGCTTTCCCTTGTTCCAGCCTTGCATTGGTCTCCAAGCTGGCTTGGCTTGAGAAGAATTACCCTCTTGCTTAGAGGACGTAGCACTTTGGGCTGGTCCGTTTCTACGAAAGGGACGAAAATTAGGTTTATTTTTTGCCTTGAAAGGCCGATCCTGAGGAAGGGCGTGGCCCTTACCCCCAGTGATATCAGAGATAATCTCAAGTCAGGGCCAAACAGCGTTTTCCCCTTGAAAGGAATGTTAAGTAGCTTGTTCTTGGAAGACGCATCAGCCGACCAAGATTTCAACCAAAGCGCTCTGCGCGCCACAATAGCAAACCCAGAATTCTTAGCCGCTAACCTAGCCAATTGCAAAGTGGCGTCTAGGGTGAAAGAATTAGCCAATTTGAGAGCATTGATTCTGTCCATAATCTCCTCAAAAGGAGGAGAATCACTATCGACCGCCTTTATCAGCTCATCGAACCAGAAACATGCGGCTGTAGCGACAGGGACAATGCATGAAATTGGTTGTAGAAGGTAACCCTGCTGAACAAACATCTTTTTAAGCAAACCTTCTAATTTTTTATCCATAGGATCTTTGAAAGCACAACTATCCTCTATGGGTATAGTGGTGCGTTTGTTTAAAGTGGAAACCGCTCCCTCGACCTTAGGGACTGTCTGCCATAAGTCCTTTCTGGGGTCGACCATAGGAAACAATTTTTTAAATATGGGGGGAGGGACGAAAGGAATACCGGGCCTTTCCCATTCTTTATTAACAATGTCCGCCACCCGCTTGGGTATAGGAAAAGCTTCTGGGAGCCCCGGCACCTCTAGGAACTTGTCCATTTTACATAGTTTCTCTGGGATGACCAACTTGTCACAATCATCCAGAGTGGATAATACCTCCTTAAGCAGAATGCGGAGATGTTCCAACTTAAATTTAAATGCAATCACATCAGGTTCAGCTTGTTGAGAAATGTTCCCTGAATCAGTAATTTCTCCCTCAGACAAAACCTCCCTGGCCCCATCAGACTGGGTTAGGGGCCCTTCAGAAATATTATTATCAGCGTCGTCATGCTCTTCAGTATCTAAAACAGAGCAGTCGCGCTTACGCTGATAAGTGTTCATTTTGGCTAAAATGTTTTTGACAGAATTATCCATTACAGCCGTTAATTGTTGCATAGTAAGGAGTATTGGCGCGCTAGATGTACTAGGGGCCTCCTGAGTGGGCAAGACTCGTGTAGACGAAGGAGGGAATGATGCAGTACCATGCTTACTCCCCTCACTTGAGGAATCATCTTGGGCATCATTGTCATTGTCACATAAATCACATTTATTTAAATGAATAGGAATTCTGGCTTCCCCACATTCAGAACACAGTCTATCTGGTAGTTCAGACATGTTAAACAGGCATAAACTTGATAACAAAGTACAAAAAACGTTTTAAAATAAAACCGTTACTGTCACTTTAAATTTTAAACCGAACACACTTTATTACTGCAATTGCGAAAAAACATGAAGGAATTGTTCAAAATTCACCAAATTTTCACCACAGTGTCTTAAAGCCTTAAAAGTATTGCACACCAAATTTGGAAGCTTTAACCCTTAAAATAACGGAACCGGAGCCGTTTTGAACTTTAACCCCTTTACAGTCCCTGGTATCTGCTTTGCTGAGACCCAACCAAGCCCCAAGGGGAATACGATACCAAATGACGCCTTCAGAAAGTCTTTTCTAAGTATCAGAGCTCCTCTCACATGCGACTGCATGCCATGCCTCTCAAAAACAAGTGCGCAACACCGGCGCGAAAATGAGGCTCTGCCTATGCTTTGGGAAAGCCCCTAAAGAATAAGGTGTCTAAAACAGTGCCTGCCGATATTATTATATCAAAATACCCAGATAAAATGATTCCTCAAGGCTAAATATGTGTTAATAATCAATCGATTTAGCCCAGAAAAAGTCTACAGTCTTAATAAGCCCTTTTTGAAGCCCTTATTTACGATCGTAATAAACATGGCTTACCGGATCCCATAGGGAAAATGACAGCTTCCAGCATTACATCGTCTTGTTAGAATGTGTCATACCTCAAGCAGCAAGAGACTGCTCACTGTTCCCCCAACTGAAGTTAATTGCTCTCAACAGTCCTGTGTGGAACAGCCATGGATTTTAGTGACGGTTGCTAAAATCATTTTCCTCATACAAACAGAAATCTTCATCTCTTTTCTGTTTCTGAGTAAATAGTACATACCAGCACTATTTCAAAATAACAAACTCTTGATTGAATAATAAAAACTACAGTTAAACACTAAAAAACTCTAAGCCATCTCCGTGGAGATGTTGCCTGTACAACGGCAAAGAGAATGACTGGGGTAGGCGGAGCCTAGGAGGGATCATGTGACCAGCTTTGCTGGGCTCTTTGCCATTTCCTGTTGGGGAAGAGAATATCCCACAAGTAAGGATGACGCCGTGGACCGGACACACCTATGTTGGAGAAAGGGCAATGATACCCAAACATTGAAGCACTTGAAAGTGATGGAGCACAGCTGTAAAAAGCCGACTAGAAAATATCACCGGAATATCTTATGTAAATAAAAGATATTTTACCTCAACATTTCCTCAGTAGCCACATCCCATTGTAAAGGGATTTTAAAAGGGACACTAAACCCAATTTTTTCTTTCTTTCATGATTTAAATAGAGCATGCAATTTTAAAGTAACTTTAAAATTTACTCCTTTTATCAATTTTTCTTCGTTCTCTTGATATCTTTATTTTAAAAAGCAGGAATTTAAAGCTTAGGAGCCAGCCTATTTTAGGTTCAGCACCCTGTGGATAGCGCTTGCTTATTGGTGGGTTCATTTAGCAAACCAATAAGAAGCATAACCCAGGTTCTGAACCAAAAACGGCGCCGTGCTCTTAAGCTTTATATTCCTACTTTTTAAATAAAGGTAGCAAGATAACGAAGAAATATTGATAATAGGAATTAATTAGAAAGTTGTTTAAAATTCCATGCTCTATCTGAATCATTAAAGAAAAAAATTGGGTTTAGTGTCCCTTTAAGCAGCCAATCAGGATCTTCAATCGCAACCCGCTCGATCATTCCATTCAGATAAATATAACAAGCTCCTGCTCTGGATTAGTCTGTTGGGGGCGCTTTATCCAGAGCAGGAGCTTGCTAGATTTATCCGAACAGTGCAATTGAGTGGGGTTGTGATTGAAAAACCACCATGTGACACGTTTATAAATAAATTTAAAAAAGAAAAAACAGGAACGAGGGTTTTTTCAAAGTACAGAGGAGGTCTTTTAAAGACAATAAAAACAGGAAACACAAGGTTAGATCCTTATTGTAGTTATAAATTCTGCACATAATGCACAAATATGGGACAAAACAAATAATAATAAATTACTGCTTTGCAAAATGATCTGTTTCACTGGAGGCCAATTTATTTATGTCTTTAACCCTTTAAGGACACAGCTTTCTGTTTGCTCAATTGTTTTATGACGGAAAAATTCCGTCATATGTCCTTAAGAGGTTAAATGATGCATTAGGCTTTACGGGTTCTCAAGAACAAACCACTGTGACAATAATTAGCCTACGGTCATATTAGACTTATTTAGATAGAAAAATGTTTAGTATGGGTAATTCGCTTTTGAAGAGATACATATTGTGACAGGTCATTTTTAATAGCTTTTGTTTGACGTAGTTTCTATTATGACAAATAATTTTTACTGGTACCACACCCCTGAGTGATGCTGTATTTAACCTCTTCTCACCGTTTCATTATGCACATTACATTTACACAATCTTCATTCAATAATAAATAACTTGAAAAAATTATTTTATATACAATATATATATATATATATATATATATATATATATATATATATATATATATATATATATATATATATATACACATATACATATACACACATACACACACATGCATAAATTACATATATATAGTAAAGGATAAGACTGGTTTATTAAGTCCGGTGAGTGCTCATTGTATAAACTGATTATATATAATCTTTTATTCAAGTGAATAAAGAAGCAAACAAACAGCTACATTTTGGACCCATATAGCCCTTAATCATGCGCGATTATTTATTTATTTATATATATATATATATATATATATATATATATATATATATATATATATATATATATATATATATATATATATATATATATATATATATATATATATATATTATAATTAAGTAAAACAAAACCACAAACTGTTTAAAAAGAGATAACATTCTGTTATTCCCTCTTTCAGAAACTTTGCATTGAAATCCAAAAATTTGAAAATTACCCCGTGCTCCTGGCCGAGGCTGGTTCTCTTTTTGCAAGCTATGCTGCCTGCTTCAGAGAATAAGCGCTCAGATACTGCCTAGGATGCATAAGTAAGATTTTAACCAATTTTGCCAAGGTGGGATATTTATCTTTCTGTTTTCCCCCTTGGCAAGGGGCCTCTCAATAAAAGTAAGCCTGGACTTCAGTCTAACATAAAAATATATTAAAATTCTTTATGCAAATGGTAAATAACCAGCTATAAGGTTATGGAAAAAATATCTAGTCTGCTCTTAAACTAACAGACATAGACTTATAGAGCTTGAATCTGGTACAAATCACAATTTAAAAAAAAGGTCAAAAGCGATAAGGACTATATATCAATAACAGGACAAAGCCTTACACATTTATCAATACAGTACATATTGGGCTAGATTACAAGTGGAGCGCTAAATTATCGCATGCCCGTAAATGGCCAAATTTGCCCGTTCGCAGGGTGCGCGATAATTAACCAGCTATTACAAGTGGCGGGTTATTGCTACCGCAAGCTTGCGGTAGTAAGAGCTACCAATGTACTAAACCAAAAATGGTCTGGCTCCAAAGCGTACATTTCTGCTTTTCAACTACAGATACCAAGAGAACGATAAAAAAAAAAATCGATAATAGGAGTAAATTAGAAAGTTGCTGCTCTATCTGAATCATGAAAGAAACCATTTTGGGTTTAGTGTCCCTTTAAAGTGCCATAAAACAGGTTGAGATCTGTGTATATCCTAAAAGGACTAATTAAGTAAAAATAGTTTGCATTACAAAATTGCTTAAAAATTGCTGGCAAGTATTTTAAAATAATTTTCAAAAATAAGCAAAATGAGTTACATAGCCATGCTGTCTGGAGCAGTCTGATAATGAGTGTGTACTTCTGCATTCTACCAAACAAAAGGTAGATATAGATGCACCCATATAAGGAATTGTGTGGGGGGAGTTAAAGCTGAACAATTCAGAAACTTAAAGGGACACTGAACCCAAATTTTTTTCCTTTGCGATTCAGATAGAGCATGCAATTTTAGGCGACTTTCTAATTTACTCCTATTATCAATTTTTTTTCGTTCACTTGTTATTTTTATTTGAAAAAGAAGGCATCTAAGCTTATTTTTTGGTTCAGAACTATGGACAGCACTTTTTTATTGGTGGATGAATTTATCCACCAATCAGCAAGATTAACCCAGGTTGTTCACCAAAAATGGGCCGGCATCTAAACTTACATTCTTGCATTTTAAATAAAGATACCAAGAGAATGAAGAAAATTTGATAATAGGAGTAAATTAGAAAGTTGCTTAAAATGTCATGCTCTATCTGAATCACGAAAGAAAAAATTTGGGTTCAGTGTCCCTTTAAAAGAAAGGGTTAATTGCGAGGCACTGCAGAATACATTTGGAGATAAAGTAATTAAAGTACATATTATATTTTGTCTCTATCCCAACTTGTTTTATGTCGCTTTAAGAATATTAGAATTGCATAATCAGGAAATCCATAATAAAAAGACAGTACAATAACACTAATGTTTAATTACAGATGAGCAGCTTGCACATGCTCAGTTGGAACTGGTGCCTATAAAATCACATAAAAAGATTGGGTCTGAATAGATGATAAAAAAAAAATGAAATGTCCTGCGATATCTGAATATTAAAAAGATAAATTGATTTTCATATCCCTTTAACATTTTTCATACCTCCCAATTGACCTGTCAAAGTGAACAGTTAGCATGAACCTGTTTGTAGCTTGACAGCAACATTGTACACGGAACAGGGCTGGTATACCCGATGATGTAATGCGCAATATCTTGGTGAGACAAAAATGTGTTTAAAGCTACTGGCTTTTGTATTGGAAACTGGCTGGGTTACATGCAGGCTACAACCATTAAAGAACTTACATTTTCTTTTGTGATTCAGAAAGAACATACAATTGTAAACAACCTTCTAATTTAATTTGATTATCAAATTTGCTACATACTTTTTGGTATCTTTTGTTGAAGGAGCAACAACGCACTACTGGGAGCTAGCTGATCACTTCGAGTGAGCCAATGACAAGAGGCATATATGTGAAGCCACCAATCAGCTAGCTCACAGTAGTACATTGTTGCTCCTGAGCCTGCCTATGAATCCTTTTCAGAAAAAGGATAACAAGACAACAAAAGCTTAATTACTTAGGGCTAGGTATTAGTTTCAGCAAAGGATGCCAATTGAACTAAGCAAATTAGATAAAATAAGTTTGTTGGAAAATTGTTTCAAATTGCATGGTCTATCTGAATGATGAACGTTTCATTTTGACTTTACTGTCCTTTTAAGAGAATCGATTTTCACCTCTCTGCAAGCAGTTTGCATAGAAAATAATAATAGCCTTTTACACATGGTCTACTAAAATAGGTGACAATCCTTTATCCAAATAAATATTGTATGTCATTTAGGCCAGTGAGGTAAATTTTATATATTATACATATACACACACACACACACACATTTTCTCACCTTTGCTTGTGGGAAGCTACGGAACAGCACCCAGTATCATCAACAAAGATTAACCACAGGGACTCGGGAAATGTAGTTAAAGGGTTAGGTGCCTATTTATAGGTTTCTGTCAAGGGTGTGATACAATTTAAATGCATCTAAGGAATCTCTAGGGAAAATATAAAGGTCTGAGACAGAAAGGGAGGAGGGGGTTTAAATACAGAGAACAGCTAAAAAGGAAATAATTGACTTTTAAGAGTTAAAATAAACATTTTGTTTTATTTTTAAATTACTTTCCTTTTCTTAATTAGTGCATTGTGTATATAATATATATCTACATATGCACATACGCATTTGTGTGTATATATATATATATATATATATATATATATATATATATATATATATATATATATATATATATATATATATATCTATCTACATATACACTTGTGTATGTATATGTAAATATACATGTATGTGTCTCTGTATCATACATCTAGCTACATATACACGTATGTGTGTATGTATGCAAGAATAGTATATATCTATCTACATATACATGTATGTGTATTTTTCTCTGTATGTGTTTGTATGTATATAATATATTGTATCTACATATACAAGTATGTCTGTCCAACATATCAAGCTACATACATACACATTATATATAACATAATTTATGCTTACCTGATAAATTCCTTTCTTCTGTAGTGTGATCAGTCCACGGGTCATCATTACTTCTGGGATATTACTCCTCCCCAACAGGAAGTGCAAGAGGATTCACCTAGCAGAGCTGCATATAGCTCCTCCCCTCTACGTCACTCCCAGTCATTCGACCAAGGACCAACGAGAAAGGAAAAGCCAAGGGTGAAGTGGTGACTGGAGTATAAATTAAAAAATATTTACCTGCCTTAAAAACAGGGCGGGCCGTGGACTGATCACACTACAGAAGAAAGGAATTTATCAGGTAAGCATAAATTATGTTTTCTTCTGTTAAGTGTGATCAGTCCACGGGTCATCATTACTTCTGGGATACCAATACCAAAGCAAAAGTACACGGATGACGGGAGGGATAGGCAGGCTCTTTATACAGAAGGAACCACTGCCTGAAGAACCTTTCTCCCAAAAATAGCCTCCGATGAAGCAAAAGTGTCAAATTTGTAAAATTTGGAAAAAGTATGAAGCGAAGACCAAGTTGCAGCCTTGCAAATCTGCTCAACAGAGGCCTCATTCTTGAAGGCCCAAGTGGAAGCCACAGCTCTAGTAGAATGAGCTGTAATTCTTTCAGGAGGCTGCTGTCCAGCAGTCTCATAAGCTAAACGAATTATGCTACGAAGCCAAAAAGAAAGAGAGGTAGCAGAAGCTTTTTGACCTCTCCTCTGCCCAGAGTAAACGACAGAAAAGACGTTTGTCGAAATTCCTTATTTGCCTGTAAGTAAAATTTTAGAGCACGGACTACATCCAGGTTGTGCAGTAGACGTTCCTTCTTCGAAGAAGGATTTGGGCACAAAGAAGGAACAACAATCTCTTGATTGATATTCCTGTTAGTAACTACCTTAGGTAAGAACCCAGGTTTAGTACGCAGAACTACCTTATCCGAATGAAAAATCAAATAAGGAGAATCACAATGTAAGGCTGATAATTCAGAGACTCTTTGAGCCGAGGAAATAGCCATTAAAAATAGAACTTTCCAAGATAACAACTTTATATCAATGGAATGAAGGGGTTCAAACGGAACGCCCTGTAAAACATTAAGAACAAGGTTTAAACTCCATGGTGGAGCAACAGTTTTAAACACAGGCTTAATCCTGGCCAAAGCCTGACAAAAAGCCTGGACGTCAGGAACTTCTGACAGACGTTTGTGTAACAGAATGGACAGAGCTGAGATCTGTCCCTTTAATGAACTAGCAGATAAACCCTTTTCTAAACCTTCTTGTAGAAAAGACAATATCCTAGGAATCCTAACCTTACTCCAAGAGTAACCTTTGGATTCACACCAATATAGGTATTTACGCCATATCTTATGGTAAATCTTTCTGGTAACAGGTTTCCTAGCCTGTATTAAGGTATCAATAACTGACTCAGAAAACCCACGTCTTGATAAAATCAAGCGTTCAATTTCCAAGCAGTCAGCTTCAGAGAAGTTAGATTTTGATGTTTGAAGGGACCCTGTATCAGAAGGTCCTGTTTCAGAGGTAGAGACCAAGGTGGACAGGATGACATGTCCACCAGGTCTGCATACCAAGTCCTGCGTGGCCACGCAGGTGCTATTAGAATCACTGATGCTCTCTCTTGTTTGATTCTGGCAATCAATCGAAGCATCGGGAAGGGTGGAAACACGTAAGCCATCCTGAAGTCCCACGGCGCTGTCAGGGCATCTATCAGGACTGCTCCTGGATCCCTGGATCTGGACCCGTAACGAGGAAGCTTGGCGTTCTGTCGAGACGCCATGAGATCTATCTCTGGTTTGCCCCAACGTCGAAGTATTTGGGCAAAGACCTCCGGATGGAGTTCCCACTCCCCCGGATGAAAAGTCTGACGACTTAAGAAATCCGCCTCCCAGTTCTCCACTCCCGGGATGTGGATTGCTGACAGGTGGCAAGAGTGAGACTCTGCCCAGCGAATTATCTTTGATACTTCCATCATAGCTAGGGAGCTTCTTGTCCCTCCCTGATGGTTGATGTAAGCTACAGTCGTGATGTTGTCCGACTGAAACCTGATGAACCCCCGAGTTGTCAACTGGGGCCAAGCCAGGAGGGCATTGAGAACTGCTCTCAATTCCAGAATGTTTATTGGCAGGAGACTCTCCTCCTGACTCCATTGTCCCTGAGCCTTCAGAGAATTCCAGACGGCACCCCAACCTAGAAGGCTGGCGTCTGTTGTTACAATTGTCCAGTCTGGTCTGCTGAATGGCATCCCCCTGGACAGATGTGGCCGAGAAAGCCACCATAGAAGAGAATTTCTGGTCTCTTGATCCAGATTCAGAGAAGGGGATAAGTCTGAGTAATCCCCATTCCACTGACTTAGCATGCACAGTTGCAGTGGTCTGAGGTGTAAGCGTGCAAAGGGTACTATGTCCATTGCCGCTACCATTAAGCCGATTACCTCCATGCATTGAGCCACTGACGGGTGTTGAATGGAATGAAGGGTGCGGCAAGCACTTTGAAGTCTTGTTAGCCTGTCCTCTGTCAGGTAAATCTTCATTTCTACAGAATCTATAAGAGTCCCCAGGAAGGGAACTCTTGTGAGTGGAACGAGTGAACTTTTCTTTTCGTTCACCTTCCATCCATGTGACCTTAGAAATGCCAGTACTAACTCTGTATGAGACTTGGCAGTTTGAAAGCTTGAAGCTTGTATCAGAATGTCGTCTAGGTATGGAGCTACCGAGATTCCCCGCGGTCTTAGTACCGCCAGAAGAGCACCCAGAACCTTTGTGAAGATTCTTGGAGCTGTAGCCAATCCGAATGGAAGAGCCACAAACTGGTAATGCCTGTCTAGGAAGGCAAACCTTAGGTACCGGTAATGATCTTTGTGAATCGGTATGTGAAGGTAAGCATCTTTTAAATCTACAGTGGTCATGTACTGACCCTCTTGGATCATAGGTAAAATTGTCCGAATAGTCTCCATCTTGAACGATGGAACTCTTAGGAATTTGTTTAGGATCTTTAAGTCCAGGATTGGTCTGAAAGTTCCCTCTTTTTTGGGAACCACAAACAGATTTGAGTAAAACCCCTGTCCCGATTGTGGAACTGGATGGATTACTCCCATTAACAAGAGCTCTTGTACGCAGCGTAGAAACGCCTCTTTCTTTGTCTGGATTGTTGACAACCTTGACAGATGAAATCTCTCTCTTGGAGGAGAGTATTTGAAGTCCAGAAGGTATCCCTGAGATATTATCTCTAGCGCCCAGGGATCCTGGACATCTCTTGCCCAAGCCTGGGCGAAGAGAGAAAGTCTGCCCCCCACTAGATCCGATCCCGGATCGGGGGCCCTCAATTCATGCTGTTTTAGGGGCAGCAGCAGGTTTCCTGGTCTGCTTGCCCTTGTTCCAGGACTGGTTAGGTTTCCAGCCTTGTCTGTAGCGAGCAACAGCTCCTTCCTGTTTTGGTGCAGAGGAAGTTGATGCTGCTCCTGCTTTGAAATTACGAAAGGAACGAAAATTAGACTGTCTAGCCTTAGCTTTGGCTTTGTCCTGAGGCAGGGCATGGCCTTTACCTCCTGTAATGTCAGCGATAATCTCTATCAACCCGGGCCCGAATAAGGTCTGCCCTTTGAAAGGTATATTAAGCAATTTAGACTTAGAAGTAACATCAGCTGACCAGGATTTTAGCCACAGCGCCCTGCGTGCCTGAATGGCGAATCCTGAATTCTTCGCCGTAAGTTTAGTTAGATGTACTACGGCCTCCGAAATGAATGAATTAGCTAGTTTAAGGACTCTAAGCCTGTCCGTAATGTCGTCCAGAGTAGCTGAACTAATGTTCTCTTCCAGAGACTCAATCCAGAATGCCGCTGCAGCCGTGATCGGCGCAATGCATGCAAGGGGTTGCAATATAAAACCTTGTTGAACAAACATTTTCTTAAGGTAACCCTCTAATTTTTTATCCATTGGATCTGAAAAAGCACAGCTATCCT